>NC_048589.1:18428281-18732531 GCF_013265735.2 Oncorhynchus mykiss | reverse complement strand
TTCTTGTCTCAGTATAACTCTGAGTGCTTCTTTACATGAGCGAGTGGAACGGCACAGTTGTACCATTGGGAACATGAGTCATGATGCGCTAATGTGGGTCCGATGTAGATCTGCTGTGACACAAAGAAGGTGGCCTGGCTAAGTCAGGCCTCTGTGGGATACACAGCCACACTTGTCACTGTAGTCTACAACACGCAGGCCAGACCATAAGGAGCCCAATCATACTCCAGCATTCTGGATTTGAGATCAAATGTTTCATATGAGGCAGCAGTACAGAATGTCACCTTATTTTTTGGGGTATTTTCATACATATGTTTTACTTTTTAGAAATGAAAATACCTTGTTTATCTGGCTCCCCCATTTTTAGGTGTCATAAGGATTATAATGCTAACCTCCCTGGTTATTGGTAATCAAATCAAAATCAAATCAACTGTTTTTATATAGCCCTTCGTACATCAGCTGATATCTCAAAGTGCTGTACCCAGCCTAAAACCCCAAACAGCAAGCAACGCAGGTGTAGAAGCACGGTGGCTAGGAAAAACTCCCTAGAAAGGCCAAAAACTAGGAAGAAACCTAAAGAGGAACCAGTCTATGTGGGGTGGCCAGTCCTCTTCTGGCTGTGCCGGGTGGAGATTATAACAGAACATGGCCAGGATGTTCAAATGTTCATAAATGACCAGCATGGTCAAATAATAATAATCACAGGCAGAACAGTTGAAACTGGAGCAGCAGCACGGCCAGGTGGACTGGGGACAGCAAGGAGTCATCATGTCAGGTAGTCCTGAGGCATGGTCCGAGGACTCATGTCCTCCGAGAGAGAGAAAGAAAGAGAGAAAGAGAAAATTAGAAAGAGCATATTTAAATTCACACAGGACACCGGATAGGACAGGAGAAGTACTCCAGATATAACAAACTGACTCTAGCCCCCCGACACATAAACTACTGCAGCATAAATACTGGAGAATGAGACAGGAGGGGTCAGGAGACACTGTGGCCCCATCCGAGGACAGGGCCAAACAGGAAGGATATAACCCCACCCACTTTGCCAAAGCACAGCCCCCACACCACTAGAGGGATATCCTCAACCACCAACTTACCATCCTGAGACAAGGCCGAGTATAGCCCACAAAGATCTCCGCCACGGCACAACCCAAGGGGGGGCGCCAACCCAGACAGGCAGATCACATTAGTGACTCATCCCACTCAAGTAATGGTAAAATGTTACCATGTCTTGAAGTTATGAGCTTTAAAGATAACAAAAACCAATCTATACAGTATATAGTCATATACTGTTGCAGTGTTATTTTATATGGTCAACCATAGTAGTACGGTGCCCCTGGAGCAAATGAGAGTTTACTGCATTGCTCAAGGGCACATCGGCAGATTTTTTACCTTGTTGGTTCAGGTATTCGAAACCAGCAACCTTTCGATTACTGGCACAACGCTGTAACAGCTAGGTTTTAAACGTCGTCAAAATCATGTTTTTCATGAAATTGGATGATATTTGAAGGACAACATATCAAGTATGATGAAAACTGACAAATGTTGCTTTTACGTTGTTCAAGTTTTATTATAAAGTTAATGGTCCCCTCCCCCATGTCAAACACTTGGATTAACTATTAAGGGGACAAGGTGGCATCACCATAACTGTCATTTTAATACACCAATGGTAGCATGATATTCTCTTACCTAATTTAAATAAGTAACGCCTTGTAACCAGCATCAGAGAAGGCGTGTTTTTATATAGTTTTTATATAGCTTTATATCGTTTTTATATAGCTAGATAGCTACTCTACTGGTGTCAAAATTATTTAAAAAATATACACTACCGTTCAAAAGTTTGGGTTCACTTAGAAATGTCCTTGTTTTTGAAAGAAAAGCACATTTTTTTGTCCATTAAAATAACATCAAATTGGTCAGACATTCAGTGTAGACATTGTTAATGTTGTAAATGACTATTGTAGCTGGAAACGGCAGGTTTTTTATGGCATATCTACATGGGCCGTACAGAGGCCCATTATCAGCAACCATCACTCCTGTGTTCCAATGGCACGTTGTGTTAGCTAATCCACATTTTAAAATGATCAACTTTTTGCAATTATGTTAGCACATCTGAAAACTGTTGTTCTGATTAAAGAAGCAATACAACTGAACTTCTTTAGAATAGTTGAGTATCTGGACCATCAGCATTTGTGGGTTTGATTACAGACTCAAAATGGCCAGAAACAAATTAGTTTCTTCTGAAACTCATCCGTCTATTCTTGTTCTGAGAAATGAAGGCTATTCCATGTGAGAAACTGCCAAGAAACTGAAGAGCTCATACAATGCTGTGTTGTACTCCCTTCACAGAACAGCACAAACTGGCACTAACCAGAATAGGAAGAGGAGTGGGAGGCCCCGGTGCACAGCTGAGCAAGAGGACAAGTACATTAGAGTGTCTAGTTTGAGAAACAGACGCCTCACAGGTCCTCAATTGGCAGCTTCATGAAATAGTACCCGCAAAACAACAGTCTCAACGTGAACAGTGAAGAGACGACTCTGGGATGCTGGCCCTCTTTTCACAACGTTGACATCAGCAAACCGCTCGCCAACACGACGCCAAAGACGTGGTCTGCGGTTTTGAGGCCGGTTGGACGTAATTAACATTAAATTCTCTGGCAACAGCTCTGGTGGACATTCCTGCAGTCAGCATGCCAATTGCATGCCCCCTCAAAACTTGAGGCATCTGTGGCATTGTGTTGTGTGACAAAACTGCACATTTTAGAGTGGCCTTTTTATTATCCCCAGCACAAGGTGCATCTGTGTAATGATAATTATATTTAATCAGCTTCTTGATATGCCACACTTGTTCGGTGGATGCATCATCTTGGCAAAGGAGAAATGCTCACTAACACAGATGTAAACAAATTTGTGCACAACATTTGAGAGAAATAAGCTTTTTGTTTGTTTTCAGGAATCTTTTATTTCAGCTCATGGAAAATAGGACCAACACTTTACATGTTTGCATTTATATTTTTGTTCAGTGTAGTTTCACCGTGACCAGTCACTTTGCAGGTAGTGTGGGGCACTATGGGACGTGAGGGTACTACTGTAGGTCGAATCCTGTTGAAGGTGCACTATTTAGAAAATAGTTTTATACCAGCTGTTCAAATAATGTTTTATTTAGTATAGCATAAGCTTCTGTATTATGCATCCTAAATAATGCCATAGATTTATTTTAGAAAAATAGTCAACTTGAATGCAAAAAATAGAAGCATTATGTAAGATTCAAACCTGGTATTTCAACTGATTATAGGCTACTAAAGCCAACGACTTACCGCAGTGTCACCGTGTTTTGACGAAAATAGTGGAGAAAAATAAGTCTGACAATCACACACTGACCAGCAGATGTCACTAATGTGCATTGTGACCTGATAATGGATCACAATTAATTAACCATTTTTTGGCACAATTTGGTGAAAGCTCTGAAGCCTTCAAAAAGCCTCGGTTTCCATCACTAAGAAAAGTACTTTTCAGAATGACGGTTCAAGACCTTTTGAGAAGACCTTGAAAGAAAAACGATATATACATCCCACACTTGAGAACACCGGTGAAGGGTTAATAACATACTATGACAAGCAATATTCCGTGTGCGGACCCCTCCCATTATCAAGACCTTGAGAGGACGCATTGTCAATTCAGTAGTGACAACATGCCATTTCTTACCTGTTGTGTGGAGAAAATGTAGTAGTTTGCAAGTAAACTAGAGACAATCTTGTAACATCTTGGTAAGGGTTAGGTATGAGTCATCATTACGAGGAGAGAATAGCAGAGCTTTGTGTGGTGACTCACTCTCTCTGAGCTTCTTTCTTCCAGTCTGGGTCCTCAGAGAGCTTCCAAAGCCTGAGCTCTGTGAGCACTAAACACTGATTTGAAAGGCAGGCTCATCCTTAATGTCTAACCTCTCATGGGCTTGGGCTCCAGAGCTTTGACCATTTGTTTGTGCATGTCCATTTAGAATGACCCCTGTTCCGCCTGCTGACTCGCCGACCTGAGCCCTGGGGACTGACGTTTGATGGCTGTGTGGACTTAAACCATCCTCAGTAAAATGGTTCCTTCATCTCAGAGTGTTGGGCTAGGGGGGATGAAAGACACGGTACAGTTGCCAGCCTCTTTTAAACCTGAGGCCTGGAATATCCCCTCAGAAAACCACCAACACACACATTCCACCCTAAAAACACAGCCTACACTACACCTCTCCCTCTCTCTCCTCTGTACCCCTCCCATATGTGCAGTAGTCTGGCTTTTGATCCAGCAGTGTAGTGATCCAGCAGTGCTGGAGCAGAGCTGTCAGAGTCCATCTTGTCTGCAGCAAACCCACTCACATATCAGCAACCCCTGCTGCTCTATCCAACAATGGCAAGCTACATGATTGTAGGGGAGGGCAAGGAATTTGGGGATTTATACAAAATTCCACAATGTCTCAATTTAACAAATGAGGATGTCAAACTTCCTTACAATCGGTTTGAATTAAAGTATAATTAAGGTGAAGTCTGTGTCAATTCAAGGGAATGTTGAAGATAATCCACAGCATATCTAATCCAGTTTTTATTGAGGGCATGAACGCAGCCCGCAATGCGGTTAGCCCTTGTGGCTGGGTACGCAGACTGTCTAGATCCCTGCTGTTTGTTGCTGTTTACATCTTCCCTGCAACCTGCCCTGTCTGGAACTGCGAGGAGTAACAGTGTAGCATAAGTTGCTACCATGACAAAGACCAAAGCTGGTGAGAGTAACATTGAGGACAGTGGTGTCTCTTTATCACAGATGAATGATCTTTTAAAGGAACAGAAATTGTTCTTACAACAACAAGAAAATAGCTTCAAGTGTTGTGTCCAAATACTGATTTAGTCAACTAATAAATGAATGGAGGACCTGACCAGAGAGGTCCAGGATCTGGAGTGTTTGCAGTTCTCCCAGCGTCAGCTCGATGAGTTTAAACAGGAGAACGGCAAGATGACAGCAATCTTTAAGTCATTGAGAGAGGACATCAGTACTATATGTGAATCCATGATAACAATGACGGAAAAATCTAATTATGTTGAGGGACAATCAAGGCGGAACAACAACTTTGTGGACAGAATTGCAGAATCTCCACATGAGACCAGGACGGAGTTTGATGACAAAGTGAAAGAATATATCTTGGAGAAACATAAGATGGGATAATTTAGATGGAGTGCACCCACATGACTGGAAAACCCACCACCAGCCCAGGTGACGGGCCCAGGCCGATAGTGGTCAAGTTCCTGAGGTTCAAGGACAAGGTACTGTAGCTGCTCTGGAAAGAGCCAAGAACTTGAGAGGAACGTACATCTTCCTCAATGAGGACTATCCTGAAGCTGTACGCCAGAGGAGAAAGAACTTATCCCAGCCATGAACACTGCCAGAGCATGTCACGACATCCGCTATAACAGGCTCATTGTGGACCCTCTGTCCCAAAAGCCTGGATAGTATGAGAGCCAAGCCCATGGGTTCGTAGCTTCAACCCCGCAGCACACACAGACTTACACACACTGATTAATGGACTGCTGAATGTTTGTATTTTTCTCTTGCTTGGTTTGCTCTTTTCCATATTAGGTCAATCTCTGATAAGCTACACAAGACAGAGCTGAAAATAGCCCATATTAATATATGTAACCTTAGACATAAGGTTAAGGAAATCAATAACTTGCTAACATCAGAGAACATTAATATTTGAGCCATTTCTGAGACTCACTTAGATAATTCCTTTGATGATACAGCAGTAGCAATACAAGGATTTAAGATCTATAGAAGAGACAGGAATGCTTATGGGGGAGGTGCTGCTGTATATTTTCAGATCCCTGTAATGTTTAGAAAAGATCTCATGTCAAGTGTTATTGAAGTGTTGTGGTAGCAGGTTCACCTGCCTCATCTGAAGCCTATTACTTTGGGGTGTTGCTATAGTTCTAACAGTCAGTATCTAAATAATATGTGTGAAATACTTGATAGTACATGTGATGTAAACAGAGAGGTCTTTTTTCTTGGGGATCTGAATATTGACAGATTTTCAGGAACAATATCATCCACATGTATCGATAACATTTTTACTAATAGTGTAAAACTTTGATCTAAAGCTGTATCCGTACCCATTGAATGTAGTTTTCACAATATAGTGGCTATATCCAGGAAAGACAAAGTTCTAAAAATAGTGTATAAGAGATCATACAAAATATGTTGCTGTGACTCTTATGTCAATGATGTTTAACATATTTGTTGGTCTGATGTGATTAATAAAAGGAGCATCCAGACGCTGCACTTGATGAATTTATGAAATTGCTTCTTCTAATTATTGATAAACATGCACCTGATAAAAAACTGACTGTAAGAACTCTTAAGGCTCCATGGATTGATGAGGAATTAATAAACTGTATGGTTGAAAGAGACTGTATGGTTGAAAGAGATGGGACAAAAGGAGTGGCTAATAAGTCTGGCTGCACACTGGCTGACTTACTGCAAATTGAGAAAGTACATGACTAAAATCCACAAAAAGAAGAAGAAACTATATGATTAAGATCAATGAATGATGGCAAAAAAACAAAGTATTTTAAATGAAATTATGGGCAGAAAGACACATTCAACTCCATCTTTCATCGAATCAGATGGTTTATTCATCACAAAACCATTTGATGTTGCCAATTATTTTAATGATTACTTCATTGGCAAAGAAATAACAGTTAGCCATCGTATTCATGCATACTTCATTGGCAAACAAAGAACAGTTAGCCATCGTATTCATGCATAAAAAAAATGAAATGAAAAAAAATCATTGTAAGTTTGAATTTTGTAAAGTTACTGTGGGAGATGTGGAAAAATCATTGTTATCGATCAATGACGACAAACATCCTGGCATTTACAACTTAAATGGAAAGCTACTGAGGATGGTAGGAGTGGCTATAGATTCAGCTATCGGTCATATATTTAATCTGAGCCTAAAGGAAAGTGTTTGTCCTCAGTCCTGGAAGGAAGCCAAAGTAACTCCGCTACCCAAGTCTGGTAAAGCGACCTTTACTGGTTCTAACAGCAGACCTATCAGCTTGCAGCCAGCTCTTAGCAAAGTGTTGGAAAAAATTGTGTTTGACCAAATACAATGCTATTTCTTTGCAAACAAAATAACAACAGACTTTTAGCATTCTTATCGAGAAGGGAAATCAACATGTACTGCACTGACACAAATGACTGATGATTAGATGAAACAAATTGATAATAAGAAGATTGTGGTAGCTGTACTGTTAGATTTCAATGCAGCCTTTGATATTATTGACCATACCTTGTTGTTATGTATTATGGCTTTTCAACCTCTGCTATATCATGGATTCAGAGCTATCTATCTAATACAACTCAGAAGGTTTTCTTTAATGGAAACTTCTCTAATGTCAAACATGTAAAGTGTGGTGTACCGCAGGGCAGCTCTCTAGGCCTTCTAACTCTTTTTTACTTTACCAATGGCCTGCCACTGGCATTAAACAAAGCATGTGTCCATATAGGCTGACGATTGAACCATATACACATCAGCAACATCAGAAAATTAAGTAACTGAAACCCTTAAAGAGTTGCAGTCAGTTTTGGAATGAGTGGCCAGTAATAAACTGTTCCTGACCATCTCTAAAACTAAGAGCATTGTATTTTATACAAATCATTCTCTAAGTTCAAGACCTCAGCTGAATCTTCTAATGAATGGTGTGGCTGTTGAACAAGCTGAGGATACATATATTACTTGGTGTGATCTTAGATTGTAAACTGCCATGCAGCTGAATCTTCTAATGAATGGTGTGGCTGTTGAACAAGCTGAGGATACATATATTACTTGGTGTGATCTTAGATTGTAAACTGCCATGCAGCTGAATCTTCTAGTGAAGGGTGTGGCTGTTGAACAAGCTGAGGATACATATATTACTTGGTGTGATCTTAGATTGTAAACTGCCATGGTCAAAACACATAGATTCAATGGTTGTAAAGATGGGGATATCCGTAATAAAGAGATACTCTGCTTTTTTGACACCATACTCCACAAAGCAATTCCTGCAGGCTCTAGTTTTATCTTATCTTGATTATTATCAAGTCATATAATCAAGTGCTGCAAAGAAAATAACTAAGTAAGCTACAACTGGCCCGGAACAGAGTAGCACGTCTTGGTCTTCATTGTAATTAGAGGGCTAATATTAATACTCTGCATGCCAGTCTCTCTTGGCTAAGAGTTGAGGAAAGTCTGACTGCATCACTTCTTGTTTTTATAAGAAACATTCATGAATTGGAAATTCCAAATTGTTTGCATAGTCAACTTACACACAGCACTGAAACACACACTTACCCTACCAGACATGCCACCAGGTGTCTTTTTACAGTCCCCAGGTCCAGAACAAACTCAAAGAAACGTACAGTGTTATACAGAGCCGTGAGTGCATGGAACCCCCATCTTATATAGTGCTAGTGAACAGCAAACCTGGTTTAAAAAAATAAATAAAGCAACACCTCACGTCACAACACCTCTCCCCCATGTGACCTACTTGTTGTGTGTATTACAGACATGTGTTACTGATAGAAGCACATACACTACATGTTAATGTTTTCAAATGTACAGTACCAGTCAAAAGTTTGGACACCAACTCTTCCATGGTTTTTCTTAAATTTTACTATTTTCTACATTGCAGAATAATAGTAAAGACATCAAAACTATGAAGTAAGACATATGGAATCATGTAATAAGTCCAAAAGTGCTAAACAAATCAAAATATATTTTATGAGATTATTCAAAGTAGCCACCCTTTGCCTTGATGACAGCCCTGCACACTCTTGGCATTCTCTCTACCAGCTTCTTGAGGTAGTCACCTGGAATGCATTTCAATTAACAGGTGTGCCTTGTTCATTTGTGGAATTTCTTTCCTTCTTAATGCGTTTGAGCCAATCAGTTGTGTTGTGACAAGGTAGGGTTGGTATACAGAAAACAGCCCTATTTGGTGAAAGACCAAGACCATATTATGGCAAGAACATATAAGCAAAGAGAAACAACAGTCCATCATTACTTTAAGACATGAATGTCAGTCAATACGGAAAATTTCAAGACTTTTGAATGTGCAGTCGCAAAAACCATCAAGCACTACGATGAAACTGGCTCTCATGAGGACCGCCACAGGAAAGGAAGACCCAGAGTTACCTATGCTGCAGAGGATAAGTTCATGAGCGTTACCAGCCTCAGAAATGGGCATATAACTGCACCTCAGATTGCAGCCCACATAAATGCTTCACAGATTTCAAGTAACAGGGGCGGCAGGGTAGCCTAGTGGTTCGAGCGTTGGACTAGGAACCGTTCTGCCCCTGAACAGGCAGTTCAGGGGCTGTTCCTATGCCGTCATATGCCGTCATTGAAAATAAGAATTTGTTCTTAGCTGACTTGCCTAGTTAAATAAAGGTTAAAAAAAAATAAAAAAAACAGACACATCTCAACATCAACTGTTCAGTGTAGACTGCGTACATTGGGCCTTCATGGTTGAATTTCTGCAAAGAAACCACTACTAAAGGATAACAATAAGAGTCTTGCTTGGGCCAAGAAACACAAGCAATCTGTCCTTTGTTCTGATGAGTCTAAATTTGAGATTTTTGGTTCCAACCGCCCGGTCTTTGTGACACGCAGAGTAGGTTATTAAACAAATAATAGATGGATGATCTCTGCATGTGTAGTTCCCACTGGGAAGCATGGAGGAGGAGTGATGGTGTGGGGGTGCTTTGCTGGTGGCAGTAATTTATGTTGAATTCAAGGCACACTTAACCAGCATGGCTACCACAGCATTCTGCAGTGATCCCATCTGCTTTGCGCTTAATGGGACTATCATTTGCTTTGGAGTGCTGCATCAGATGACCTGGCCTCCACAATCACCCGACCTCTACCCAATTGAGATGGTTTGGGATGAGTTGGACCACAGATTGAAGGAAAAGCAGCCAACGGGTGCTCAGAGTATGTGGGAACTCCTTCAAGATTGTTGGAAAAGCATCCCAAGTGACTACCTCATGAAGCTGGTTGAGAGAATGCCAAGAGTGTGCAAAGCTGTCATCAAGGCAAAGGGTGGCTACTTCGAAGAATCTAAAATATATTTTGATTTGTTTAACACTTTTTGGGATACTACATGATTCCATATGTGTTATTAGCCTTGAATGAGTACGTATGTCCAAACTTTTGAGTGGTAGTGTATGTACATTTTAAAGTATTTTGTCTGTGATATCTTTTTCGTTATGCTGTCGCCATTGGCATCGGCTAATCGGGACCCTAATAATTAAAATCAAATCAAATGTATTGATTGATAATAAACATATTCCGCAGACTTGTGGACGCTTCCGGAATCATTGGCCAATGCAGTTTCATGGTTTGTTGTTACATGAGCTGTCAATTAGCTTGGCTCGATTTTGGTTGAAGCAAAGGTGACATATTCATATCATTAGTGACTCACCAGTCACAAAACATGACAGCGTGGCTCCACAAAAAATGTCACCATCATTGAATTGTTATGTTTCTCCCCTTTTCAATTTTTTAAAATGTGGGTGTACTTTTATGTGTACATAGAGTTTTTGTATATTCTATTTTGCAGTAATGTCTGAGGTGAAGACACATTCATGATCCCATCTATTATTTGTTTAACCTTTAATCATGTCAAAACTCTACTCTCAAATTGTGTATGTGTGCATTTGTGCTTGTGTGTGTGAGGAATAGAGAGAGGGAGGGAGGTGAGAAAGAACAGTTGCAAGGCTATTACAGAAAAGGGGAAAAAATAATTGGCACGATGGGGAACAGTTGAAGATCTCCCTTTAAATATTCTATCCTCATTCCTGTTAAGGTCACATTGTACCATAGTCAAATGTAATGAATGTGAACCTAAGAGATAAAATACAGAGTTGAAGCAGCTGGATACCTACAAAACAAGGACATGCTGTACACATGAAAGCTACCTGTGATGGGCTTTGTGAAGTGTCAATAATGATATGCTGGCTTTGTTACAGCTCCATCCCCATGATTTAGTACACAGCCTTTAATAGCCTATGTATTAACTTCTTATGGCTGGGGACAGTATTGAGTAGCTTGGATGAATAAGGTGCCCAGAGTGAACTGCCTGCTACTCAGTCCCAGTTGCTAATATATGCATATTATTAGTATATTTGGATAGAAAACACTCTGAAGTTTCTAAAACGGTTTGATGCCGTCTGTGAGTATAACAGAACACATATGTCAGGCAAAAACCTGAGAAAAAATCCAACCAGGATGTGGGAAATCTGAGGCTGGTCGTTTTTCAACTCATTCTCTATTGAATATAAAGTGGGATATTGGTAATGTTGCACTTCCTAAGGCTTCCACCACTAGATGTCAACAGTCTTTAGAACCTTGTTTGATGCTTCTACTGTGAAGTGGGGGCGAATGAGAGGGGAATGAGTCAGTGGTCTGGCAGAATGCCACGAGCTGGCCACCCTCGTTCACGTGAGAGCGAGCTCTGTTCCATTGCATTTCTACAGACAAGGAATTCTCCGGTTGGAACATTATTGAAGATTTATGTTAAAAACATCCTAAAGATTGATTCTATACTTCGTTTGACATGTTTCTACGGACTGTAACGGAACTTTTTGACTTTATGTCTGCTCCTAGTGAACGCGCTTCGTGAGTTTGGATTTGTTTACCAAACACGCAAACAAAAGGAGGTATTTGGACATAAATGACAGACAATATTGGACAAAACAAACATTTATTGTGGAACTGGGATTCTTGGGAGTGCATTCTGATGAAGACCATCGAAGGTAAGTTAATATTTATAATGTTATTTCTGACTTCTGTTGACTGCACAATATGGCGGATATCTTTTTGACTTGTTTGGGCTCTGAGCGCCGTACTCAGATTATTGCATGGTTTGCTTTTTCCGTAAAGCTTTTTTTAAAATCTGACAGCGGTTGCATTAAGGAGAAGTGTATCTAAAGTTCCATGTATAACACTTGTGTTTTCATCAACATTTATGATGAGTATTTCTGTAAATTGATGTGGCTCTCTGCAAAACCACCGGATGTTTTTGGAACTACTGAACATAATGTGTCAATGTATACCGAGATTTTTTTATATAAATATGAACTTTATTGAACAAAACATACATGTATTGTGTAACATGAAGTCCTATGAGTGTCCTCTGATGAAGATCATCAAAGGTTAGGGATTAATTCTATCTCTATTTCTGATTTCTGTGACTCCTCTCTTTGGCTGGAAAAATGGCTGTGTTTTTCTGTGACTTGGCTCTGACCTAACATAATAATTTGTGGTGCTTTTGCCGTAAAGCCTATTTGAAATCGGACACTGTAGTGGGATTAACAAGAAGTGTATATTTAAAATGGTGTGAAATACTTGTATGTTTGAGGAATTTTAATTATGGGATTTCTGTTGTTTTGAATTCGGTGCCCTGCACTTTCACTGGCTGTTGTCATATCAATCCCGTTAGCGGGATCTCAGCTTAATAAGGAAGAAATGGCAGGATGTTGAGTAAATACGCTCATAAAAATCCATTGGGTTTGAACTATAGAACTGTGGTACTGTTTATCATCAATACAGCTATCAAAATATGCCAGCCATACTTTTTTTCAGTGGAGGCTCCCGAGAGGAAGAAGGGGAGGACCATCTTGCTCAATGATTTTCATAAAAATAAAAAGTGAAACTTTTAAAAAATGTAGACAAAACTATACTAAATATAATCACATCACCAAATAATTAAAACACACTGTTTTACAATGAAGGTCTACAGTAGCCTCAACAGCAGTCTGTAGGGTAGCACCATGGTGTAGTCAGAGTTTCCATCCTCCTCTGGGTACATTGACTTCAATTCAAAACCTAGGAGGCTCATGGTCCCCTTCCATAGACTTCATAGACATTAATTATGACAACTTCCAGAGGACATCCTCCAACCTATCAGAGCTCTTGCAGCATGAACTGACGGTGTCCACACAATCAAAGAATCAAAGAATGAATCTCGTACTGAAAGCATAAGCTACAGCTAGCTACTGCAGTACATAAAATGTAGTGAGTAGTTGACTAAAAGAGAGAGAAAGAGAGAAAGAGAATAGTTATAATAGTTGAACAGTTTAAACAAATTAATTTCTTTAAAAAATGAAGGAGAAGCAAGAGAGAGAGTAGTAGTTAGCAGTTATAATATGAAGGTTTAGCTTAGTCACAGACAGCTTTGTTGAAAAAGTGAGACGAGGAGAGCGCATATACAGTGCCTTGCGAAAGTATTCCGCCCCCTTGAACTTTGCGACCTTTTTCCACATTTCAGGCTTCAAACATAAACATATAAAACTGTATTTTTTTTTGAAGAATCAACAACAAGTGGGACACAATCATGAAGTGGAACGACATTTATTGGATATTTCAAACTTTTTTAACAAATCAAAAACTGAAAAATTGGGCGTGCAAAATTATTCAGCCCCTTTACTTTCAGTGCAGCAAACTCTCTCCAGAAGTTCAGTGAGGATCTCTGAATGATCCAATGTTGACCTAAATGACTAATGATGATAAATACAATCCACCTGTGTGTAATCAAGTCTCCGTATAAATGCACCTGCACTGTGATAGTCTCAGAGGTCCGTTAAAAGCGCAGAGAGCATCATGAAGAACAAGGAACACACCAGGCAGGTCTGAGATACTGTTGTGAAGAAGTTTAAAGCCGGATTTGGATACAAAAAGATTTCCCAAGCTTTAAACATCCCAAGGAGCACTGTGCAAGCGATAATATTGAAATGGAGGGAGTATCAGACCACTGCAAATCTACCAAGACCTGGCCGTCCCTCTAAACTTTCAGCTCATACAAGGAGAAGACTGATCAGAGATGCAGCCAAGAGGCCCATGATCACTCTGGATGAACTGCAGAGATCTACAGCTGAGGTGGGAGACTCTGTCCATAGGACAACAATCAGTCGTATATTGCACAAATCTGGCCTTTATGGAAGAGTGGCAAGAAGAAAGCCATTTCTTAAAGATATCCATAAAAAGTGTTGTTTAAAGTTTGCCACAAGCCACCTGGGAGACACACCAAACATGTGGAAGAAGGTGCTCTGGTCAGATGAAACCAAAATGTAACTTTTTGGCAACAATGCAAAACGTTATGTTTGGCGTAAAAGCAACACAGCTGAACACACCATCCCCACTGTCAAACATGGTGGTGGCAGCATCATGGTTTGGGCCTGCTTTTCTTCAGCAGGGACAGAGAAGATGGTTAAAATTTATGGGAAGATGGATGGAGCCAAATACAGGACCATTCTGGAAGAAAACCTGATGGAGTCTGCAAAAGACCTGAGACTGGGACGGAGATTTGTCTTCCAACAAGACAATGATCCAAAACATAAAGCAAAATCTACAATGGAATGGTTCAAAAATAAACATATCCAGGTGTTAGAATGACCAAGTCAAAGTCCAGACCTGAATCCAATCGAGAATCTGTGGAAAGAACTGAAAACTGCTGTTCACAAATGCTCTCCATCCAACCTCACTGAGCTCGAGCTGTTTTGCAAGGAGGAATGGGAAAAAAATTCAGTCTCTCGATGTGCAAAACTGATAGAGACATACCCCAAGCGACTTACAGCTGTAATCGCAGCAAAAGGTGGCGCTACAAAGTATTAACTTAAGGGGGCTGAATAATTTTGCACGCCCAATTTTTCAGTTTTTGATTTGTTAAAAAAGTTTGAAATATCCAATAAATGTCGTTCCACTTCATGATTGTGTCCCACTTGTTGTTGATTCTTCACAAAAAAATACAGTTTTATATCTTTATGTTTGAAGCCTGAAATGTGGCAAAAGGTCGCAAAGTTCAAGGGGGCCGAATACTTTCGCAAGGCACTGTATGTGAGAAGAAATTACACAAGCTGTTTGTATGTGGCTGCTATGAAAGTGAAATGTGTTTGCGTGTGATCAGGGTGTATACATTCCGCCGATTCTATTGAAAAATATATATTTTTAAACTGAAGCAAACGGAATAAAACAGGTGTACCTTGGTGTTCAAACATACCGCCGCTTGTTCATAACTGTTGGACTAATGATTACACCCTAGATCAGCCAGATGCAAGCAAGATTGTGCAAAGCGTTATTGAATGTGTCAATGTCTGTCACCTTGATTACTAAAATTTCTCTCGACCTGTGCACCTGCATTGTAAACGTTCATTCATAGGCTAGGTTGTAGCAACTTCGTGATTGGTATAGGGAAAATTCAAGTATCAAGTAGTAGCCTATACCTATCAATGTTATATTGAGCTGGGTGAATGGCATATGAATGACTGTAATAGAAAAATGTATGAGCATGGCCTTATTTCTATCATCCTCCCTCATCTTAAATGGCACCGACCACCACTGCTTTTCATTCACTGTAGCAAAACAAACTCCCAATCTCTCTACCTCAGATAACTTTTATGTTCAACAGAAAATCCTGAGTGTGGACATGTTTGAGCTTGCAGTCACTCTGAACAACAGACAGAACAAACGTTGCTGCTAATTGTCCTGCCTCTTGTGTTTCTTCACTAGTTGCCCTAATCCATGTGGTACGCACTGATGCCTGGGAGTGACGTCCTAAAAGCTTTGACACCATGTGTGACTCACGAAAGGTGACAGAGCGTTTTCACAGTCATTATGGGATGTGAAGCTGTGAGAAGCCAGGAGTGGTTCCGGGCCAGTCAGCTTCGCGTCAGTGTTCTGTTTTTCTGAGCCTGGCATAGACCAAATCAAATCAAATTTATTTATATAGCCCTTCGTACATCAGCTGATATCTCAAAGTGCTGTACAGAAACCCAGCCTAAAACCCCAAACAGCAAGCAATACAGGTGTAGAAGCACGGTGGCTAGGAAAAACTGCCTAGAAAGGCCAAAACCTAGGAAGAAACCTAGAGAGGAACCAAGCTATGAGGGGTGGCCAGTCCTCTTCTGGCTGTGCCGGGTGGAGATTATAACAGAACATGGCCAAGATGTTCAAATGTTCATAAATGACCAGCATGGTCAAATAATAATAATCACAAGCAGAACAGTTGAAACTGGAGCAGCAGCACGTTCAGGTGGACTTGGGACAGCAAGGAGTCATCATGCCAGGTAGTCCTGAGGCATGGTCCTAGGGCTCAGGTCTTCCGAGAGAGAGAAAGAAAGAGAGAATTAGAGAGAGCATACTTAAATTCACACAGGACACCGGATAAGACAGGAGAAGTACTCCAGATATAACAAACTGACCCTAGCCCCCGACACATAAACTACTGCAGCATAAATACTGGAGGCTGAGACAGGACGACCTCTCCTTGGCACTGCTACTGAGGGTCCAGACAAGTTCAGGTATAGAGTGCACGTGCTTCTCTACCCCTCAGTTTGATCTGCAAGTCAGAACGCAATTACAACATAAAATAAATTACACATTTTATTTCGCAGGAATAATCTCAATTTGTCCAGAATTGTTTGTTCAAAAAGCATTGATTCTCGACCTCAGGTTTCAAAACACAATTTCCAAGCTGTGGATGCTAACATGTCTGGACATGCATGGTGTCCTTCTGTTGTTGGTAGTGGCACCACAGTTGGAGTACCTCTCCTTGCTGTTGATGGAAATCATGTTGCTTTGAAAGTGTTGGCTGCCTGTAGCATTGGGCTGTACACTGAATGTTAATTGGGTAGATGTCTGTCAGGAGTCTCCAGTGGGTCCCTGCCTGCAGGGCGTCTTCTCAGCACCATCAGGGCAGTCTCCTGGGCCATATGACGAGGCCATTTGTTTTAGGAGCCCGGTACTCATCGAAGAGTCTGACATGCATGCATGCTGTATCCACCAAAGAAGAGCAGCAACATCCCAGTGAACTCTAGAAAGTTATCTCTGCCACACACACACACACACACACAGACTCACAAACACACACACTCACCCGGTTAATTACATTAACAATGTGCATTAAACCAGGCTTGCCATATTGCTCTGTTTCCAGTCATGTGCACACTAAGTAGGGTGATGAATGTGCACACTAAGTAGGGTGATGCTTTACACATGTATGGCTCACAGGTTATCTAGCTTGTCTGTGTCTGTATGGATTCTCCTTTTAAGGATGTTCCATACCTGAAACTTTATAACCGTGGTGTGGAGTGTGTCTCCTCCATAGTCATTAGCAGTTTTTAGCCTCCCTGCTTTTATGATGTGTTTGACTGAAGCAGAGAGCCCCACACAGTGACTGGCTGCTAGGCTGAGCAGCCAAAGAAATGCTGAATGAATGAAAAGTAAACAAATGTGCTTCTGCAGGCTTTTGAGACTTCCTAACGCAATGGCTGTCATAATTACTGCATTACTTAGCTTGGCGACTTAGTAAATATTGAAATGAAGGTAAACCCAAATTGCATTGCTTGTCCTGAAATTGTCCCTCAAAGTCAATGCTTTCTTCCATCGCAGTGTGTGGTGGATGGATTAATGTGGTAGCCTATAACTGTCCCCATTTTTTGTCTTTGAGGCAAGAATGTTTAATTTTAATTATAAATAATGTGGTAATGGTTTATTGATGAGAGTCTGTGTCCCAGGGTGTCGCGTGCTAATTGGCCAAGGCTGAACTGTGCTTAGGATGTGTGTGATTAGAGAACTAAACCAAGCCAGTCACCTTGGATAATTCACACAGGTGGGCATTGCTGGGAGGACCCCACCATCTGTCTGTGTGCCCAGATTTAAAATAGCCTCTCCTCATCAGCTGTTAACCAAAGAGCTCCTAATCGACTGTCTGCACAAAGGCCTGTTTGAAAAGGCTTGCCACGGTCAACATGGAAATCCCCACTGAGCCTAAAGGTACAGAATGGTTCTGATATTATATACACTAACACAGATTTATCTTTGATGTACAGTATTTAGATCAATCTAGAGATGTAGATTGATTTAGACTGGTTGTGAGACACTCAGGGGAGAGGTGTCATCTCTCAGAGGGCAGCTGACGTTGACACTTGAACCAAAAACGGACCGCCTCGGGGCTGGAGCCTGCTAACGAAGCCCCCAGGCAGCTAGTTCGTCACCCCTGCCGGCCTGTAGGCTGCTAATAATCTACTGCTGTTCCTCGCACCACTTTGAGCGTCCCAAGCCAACACGGAGGGTGAAAAGAACATAGAACAGATGCAAGAGACAACTCCTATCCCTGACCAGAGGGACAGAGAGTGGAGGTCAAAACCAGAAGGGCCAGAGGAGAGAGATAGTGGAGGTCAAGCCCAGAAGGGCCAGAGGAGAGCGAATGGAGGTCAAACCCAGAAGGGCCAGAGGAGAGCGAGTGGAGGTCAAACCCAGAAGGGCCAGAGGAGCGAGAGAGTGTAGGTCAAACCCAGAAGGGCCAGAGGAACGAGAGAGTGGAGGTCAAAACCAGAAGGGCCAGAGGAGAGAGATAGTGGAGGTCAAGCCCAGAAGGGCCAGAGGAGAGCGAGTGGAGGTCAAACCCAGAAGGGCCAGAGGAGAGAGAGTGGAGCATAAACCCAGGAGGACCAGAGGAGAACACAATCAGGACCTGAATAGTAGTTATTACTGTAAACTCAAACAGGCCCAATTGCACAATGTCCTTTTGTCAAATACTAACCTGTGTAGGGAGTTGGAAGGTAATCTCTCAAAAAAGAGCGTGCTTGTTCTCAACTAGCCTTTTCATGTGGATTCAAAATTGTTGTTCATTCAATTTTTAAAAAAGTACTGCATTTAATCATTTTAACAGCACGTTGATATAGCCATTTCCCATAATAAAGCCATCTTCTTTTATATGAAAGCCAACCACTAAGTACATCATCAAGCTCTGGCGCACAGCATTTGATTTAGCCTAACCCCATACAGTGCATCAGATGTGTTTGTTAGTTCACATCATGCCGTAATCTCCTGCTGTTTACTAGAGTCTTGGTATTGGATCTTACTCGTTATGCATCTCTCTGCACTGCATAGTGATCTGCTCAGCACTGAGACATCATCAGTCAATGCTTAACAACATTGGTGCCCAAAGGCATTGGACTTTTGTCCCATATGGCTTAACGGCTCCCCCTGACCAGGATCCAGTCCAGATAGCTTATGGATGCTGGCTGGTGTAGTACCAGCAGTGCCCATTTACAAAAGCATTTTTGCTTGTAGCATTTAAAATTATGGAGCATGTGCATTTTTATTTTAAAAAGCAACCTGTAACATCATGAATATACATTTGGAACACTTATATGATATGTTGTGTTTTTGTAAGTTGTGAATTCATTTGTGGATGTCCATCATCCATTTGGTATGATATGTTACGAATTCCAAGGTGGCTAACGTTAGCTAGGCTAAGGGTTAGGGTTTAAGGTTGGGGTTGGGGTTAAGGTTAGGGGTTAAGGTTGGGGTTAAGGTTAGGGGTTAAGGTTGGAGTTAAGGTTAGGGGAAGGGTTCGCTATCATGCTATGTAGTTGTAAAGTAGCTAAAAAGCAGTAAGCAGTTGCTAATTAGCTAACCTTTGGGATGTTAGATGTTCGCTTTGTACACCTACCCATCCACTCTGACCAACCACCCTACTTTTGTTTTTGCCATAAGTAAGGGTGTTCCTAATGTTTGGTATACTCAGTGTATAGTACTGTTCATCTCTTAGAGGAGCATTCTGTTGAGGGAAGAGGTTTTCAGGACAAGCTATCGGAGTTGGATGCTGCTTTAATAATTAGGGTTAATGACTGTATTACATGTCTATGCTCATCCCTGACCTCCTCGACTGTTATCCAGATTAAAGCAATCCATTCCAATCCCTTCAGTTCACTGTGCAGCCAAGAGATAACTATAAAGCCAGAGTTGGAAGCAGGTTTAGCAATGCAAAACCAAGCAAATAGACAAATGTTTGACACAGCAAAATGAGTTGAAAACAGAACAATTCAAGGGAGGCCCAAAATCCTGGTTAGATTTCCGAGAGTCATAGAGCTGAAATAATACAGCTGGTGGCTTCCTTCATCGGCAGCTCTGAGAATAGAAGGAGGAAGAAAAGGAGGTGTAAATGGGAATAGTGTGTTGGTGCCGGTGTTATCACATATATGTGTCTCCACTCCCACCATGTTCTCTCCTTGTGTAGGTGTGTAGCAGTACCATCTGCTGCTAAAAGCCAGCTTGTCTCCTCACCTCCCCAGTTGGGCAGGATGGCGGCTCAGCCCTGGGCCTGTGGAACTGTCCCTAACCCCAGAGCCAGGCTGGTGGATAGATGGCAGGTTTTGGAACTAGACAGAACTAGCGGTGTTTCACAGAGAAAAGACAATGGTTCTGCTGAGTGGGCCATGAGCGTATTCAGACGGTGCTAAGTGTAATGTCTGTGAACACTGCTCTCTCTCTTCCATCTAATCTTCTAAGGGATGTGTCTCATGCTGCTACACCATGTGGTGCTGAATCTCATCTGAATCCCCCCTGCAGCATCCTCTTACTCTGCAGGCAGGGCTGCATCACCTGTCTCTGACCTTGTAACTGATCCCCCAGACAAGGACTACTGTTCCATTCTTTAAGAAAAACACACAGGCAAGGATGTCCCGTTACACCACAAGGCCTTTGAGAAGAAGATGCTGTTAACTGGTGTTGATATACCAGTGGACTATGCCAGATATGAGTGTAAATGGCTATTAGGGTGCGAATAATTCAATACCACAAGGGCTGCTAATGTAAAAACATTGCCTTTGCTATTTATTTATGTTTTAAAGCACACGCTCAACTTGAAGTGTGCAGGCATAATTGTCATGGGAATTTTCAATCCCAATGATAATAACTATCAATCAATCAATAGCTTTGTCCAATCCCCGAGGTTTGTAAGACCATGGGTTTAATAATAATTAGTCAAAGACTCAGTTCATGCAAAAGGCTAGTACAGTTTATTCAGAGAACGTTCGAAAGTTAAGAATACAAAAACATCAATTTTATAGCTGCGCACATACTTCCACACAAACAGTAGGTATCCTACGCACATACATAGGTGAAACAGTAGGTGAGTTTTGTCCTTCTCCCCAGTTCTCACCACTTGTATCACTACCCAGCCGACAGTTCCATTCCCCCGAGATTAGGGAGACCTTGAGAAGTACTCCCTGTCCTCTCTCCAAGATCTCTCAGAGGCCTAGCTGACCTGAGACCTTGAGAAGTACTCCCTGTCCTCTCTCCAAGATCTCTCAGAGGCCTAGCTGACCTGAGACCTTGAGAAGTCCTCCCTGTCCTCTCTCCAAGATCTCTCAGAGGCCTAGCCGACCTGAGACCTTGAGAAGTACTCCCTGTCCTCTCTCCAAGAACTCTCAGAGGCCTAGCTGACCTGAGACCTTGAGAAATACTCCCTGTCCTCTCCCAAGTCTCTCAGAGGCCTAGCCAGGTCGGCTCCGAAGCTACGCCTTGCTCAGACAGTGTGTTTTTCCACTATACAGACACATTGTTTAACCTAATTCTGACTAAAACTACACACATCATCAGATTCTAAATTTATGATTCTAATCAATTTCATACAATTATAAGGTTTCAGAGTGGAATTATTTCATCATTATCTTTCAACATTTAAATTATTTTATCAATAATCTAATCGTGTGATGGTGTCCTTTCTGACATCCATTTGAATGTAGCTTAGTGAATGAGTCACTACGAGAGGATTGTTGAAAGCTGCTCTCTCCAAGGAGATGTCCTCAGCACTGAACGGAGCCATTCTTTTTGTCTCCTGATGTTCATACATGTAAACTCTCAGCAGGGAGTCGCAGAGCAGAGCGCGAAACTTAGAAAGCACAAGAGTTCCATACCTTTGACCAAATTTAACTTCTCTGGGATCGAGCGGTGTTGCAGCACAATAACACTTACTCCTACTTAGAATGATGTTGGAGTGAACCCTTCTCCACTATTCAGCTTTACTGCCCCCTGCCCTCTGTGTCAATGAGGGTGAATGATCTGACAGGAAACAGTAGAAATAGCAATAGTACAAGTATAGCTGTTTAATGTGTCACTTCAAGTGTCATGAAATTATCTGTATCCCAGACATATTAAGGCCTACTGAACATCAACTCCAGGCTCAGTCCCTGAGAGCGCAGGGTCATGACCCCAGCGGATGTGAGGATTTACCCAGTCCCACAGAGCACTTACGTAATTACTCCAATTTCTAGAACAACGGCAGGATCGAACCCACCATGAGTCCGCAATCCTGTTAAATCAGGTCTTAGAATGCACTGACCATATGAGAAGTTACAGAAAATATGCACTGTGAAAGAAAGATGAGATCAGGGAAGGAAAATCTGGATTTAAAACAGTGTATTCCTGAGATCTCTCAATCTAATGCACCTCTCTTTCTCCTAACACACTGCAGCATCATCTCTCCATCTGTCTCTCTACTGTATCCCTCTATTTTTACCTCTTAACTAATTTTTCGCTCTCTCACATCCCTTCATTCTCTCTACTGTATCCATCTTTGGAGAGAAGGTGCTGGAGGGAGGGCCACATCTGTCACAGGAGTACACTGCCAGCACTGAAGAGAGAACAGACAGAGGGCACCGTGTCAGCCCACTCACACACATGCAAGCATACGCACACACATTAGCCAGTATATGCCCACAAAAATACTATACAGTCACAAATACTTTTGTAGCCTACAATTGATGTGCTTCACCTCTTTTTACAGAAACAATGCCACAGTGCAGTCACAATCTACACAAAGAACACACCCTTCAGATTAAGCTCCCGAGTCCTGAGTTTCAGGTCACCTTCACCTTCAAAGGATAAACCCTTTACTGTAGAGTATATCTCCTAAACTACCATTTTAATCATCTCTGTTTAAAAATAGCCCTTTCTTCATACAGTAACTTGCTTTAAAATGAATCTCATCTTGAACACAAGCTTTGATTGCAAATATTCCTTCTTCATTCATTCAGTCCCTCTTGCGCAGTCATTTGAGCTGTAATTAAGATTTAAATGACGGTAACCCATCCACTTAAGCAGAAGTTTAATTTAAATTTAAAATTTTACCCCTTTTTCCCCCCAATTTCATGGTATCCAATTGTTAGTAGCTACTATCTTGTCTCATCGCTACAACTCCCGTACGGGCTCGGGAGAGCGTCCTGTGTCCTCCGATACACAACCCAACCAAGCCGCACTGCTTCTTAACACAGCGCGCATCCAATCCGGAAGCTAGCCGCACCAATGTGTCGGAGGAAACACTGTGCACCCGGCAACCTGGGTTAACGTGCACTGCGCCCGGCCCGCCACAGGAGTCGCTGGTGCACGATGAGACAAGGATATCCCTAACGGCCAAACACTTCCTAACCTGGACAATTGGCTTGGCCAATTGTGTGTCGCCACACGGACCTCCCGGTCGCGGCCGGTTACAACAGAGTCTGGGCGAGAACCCAGAATCTCTGGTGGCACAGCTGGCGCTGCAGTACAGCGCCCTTAACCACTGCGCCACCCGGGAGGAACCCACTCAATCTCTATGCCAGTAAAAATGGCTTATGATGAGGTTATGATCCCTATTCCAAAGATTGTGCCCATTTGTTTGTAGTGTGTGATAGTGAATTCATTCGTTGAACCAAGATGACTTACACAAATAGCTCTCCTTCCACTTCCCCACTGCTGCTACAGTACAGCACGATTAAAAACTGAACTAATGGTGTTAATCTGAGGGAAAATAGGTTGAGAGCCCTGAGAGAGGCAGCAGGATGTAGCGTGGGGACCGTATTCAGTGGCTTATGGCTGGAGGAGGTTGCTCTGCAGGTATCGAGAAGATGCAGGTAACAGCATGTGTCTCTTCACTCTGCTGTCCTCTGTCGCTGTCTCAGCACAGCAGAGTCCACCCGAAGGAGCACTGGATGACAGCCCAGATACTTTATCATTTGTAATTTTATTGAATCTTCATTTTTTTTATTTCACCTTTATTTAACCAGCTAGGCCAGTTGAGAAGAATTTCTTCGACCTGGCCAAGATAGAGCAAAGCAGTGCGACACAAACAAGTTACACATGAAATAAACAAACGTACAGACAATAACACAATAGAAAAATCGCAGCCAAAGGAGGAGTTTGCTTTGGGGTGACCAGTGAAATATACCTGCTGGAGAGCATACAACGGCTGGGTGCTGGTATGGTGACCAGTGAGCTGAGATACAATGGGGCTTTACCTAGCAAAGACATAGACTACCTGTAGCCAGTGGGTTTGACAACGAATATGAAGCGAGGGCCAGCCAACGAGAGCATACAGGTCACAGTGGTGGGTAGTATATGGGGCTTTGGTGACAAAACAGATAGACTACATCTAATTTGCTGAGTAGAGTGTTGGAGGCTATTTTGTAAATGACATCACCGAAGTCAAGGATCGGTAGGATTGTCAGTTTTACGAGGGTAATTTGGCAGCTTAAATGAAGGATGCTTTGTTGAGAAAAAGAACGTTGATTCTAGATTTAATTTTGGATTGGAGAAGCTTAATGTGAGTCTGGAAGAAGAGTTTACAGTCTGGCCAGACACCTAGGTATTTGTAGTTGTCCACATATTCTAAGTCAGAACCGTCCAGAGTAGTGATGCTAGATGGGCGGGCGGGTGCAGGCAGCGATCGGTTGAAGATGCATGGATTTAGTTTTATTAGCATTTAAGAGCAGTTGGTGGCCACGGATGGAGTGTTGTATGGTAGAGAAGCTCATCTGGAGGTTAGTTAACACAGTGTCCAAAGAAGGGCCAGAAGTATACAGAATGGTGTCGTCTGCGTAGAGGTGGATCAGAGAATCACCAGCAGCAAGAGTGACATCATTGATGTATACAGAGAAAAGAGTCGGCCCGAGAATTGTCGGCCCGAGAATTGAACCCTGTGGTCTGTAACAGTTTAGGTGAAGAGTGTCACCCCCTTTGACGAGGGGGATGACCGCAGCAGCTTTCCAGCCTTTAGGGATCTCAGACGATATGAAAGAGGTTGAACAGGCTAGTAATATGGATTGCAACAATTGCGGAGGATAATTTTAGAAAGAGAGGGTCCAGATTGTCCAGCCCAGCTGATTTGTAGGGGTCCATTTTTTGCAGCTTTTTCAGAACATCAGCTAACTGGATTTGACTGGGGTAGGGGTAGCCAGATGGAAAGCATGGCCAGCCTTAGAAAAATGATTATTGAAATTCTCGATTATCGTAGATTTATTGGTGGTGACAGTGTTTCCTAGCCTCAGTGCAGTGGGCAGCTGGGAGGAGGTGCTCTTATTCTCCATGGACGTTACAGTGTCCCAGAACGTTTTGTGTTTGTCCTACAGGATGCAAAGTTCTGTTTGAAAAAGCTAGCCTTTGCTTTCCTAACTGCCTGTGTATATTGGTTCCTAACTTCCATGAAAAGTTGCATATCGCGGGGGCTATTTTGTAGTTTTGTAGGTTCTCTCTGCAGTAGATTTCAACTCCACCCCCTTTGGCAGTTCTATCTTGTCGGAAAATGTTGTAGTTGGGGATGGAAATTTAAGCCAGGATTCAGTCACGGCTCGAACATCAGGGTTGGCGGAGTGTGCTAAAGCAGTGAATAAAACAAACTTTGCAAGGAGGCTTCTGACGTTAACTTGCATGAAACCAAGGCTTTTACGGTTACAGAAGTCAACAAATGATAGCGTCTGGGGAATAGAAGTGGAACTGGGGGATACAGGGCCTGGGTTAACCTCTACATCACCAGAGGAACAGAGGAGGAGTTGGATAAGGGTACGGCTAAAGGCTATAAGAACTGAGAATAAAAGAGAATAAAAGGTGCAGTTTTCTGGGTGTGGTAGAATAGATTCAAGGCATAATGTACAGACAAGGGTATGGTAGTATGTGAGTACAATGGAGGTAAACCTAGGCATTGAGTGATGATGAGAAAGGTTTAGTCTCTGGAGGGACAAGTTAAGCCAGGTGAGGTCTCCGCATGTGTGTGGGGTGGGACGAAAGAGCTATCTAAGGCATTTTGAGCGGGACTGAAGGCTCTACAGGGAAATAAAACAGTAAAAACTATCCAAGACAGCAGTAGAGAGAGGCAGAAAGCAAACACAGGTGTTGATTAGGTGAGCTAAGACAACAACAGGTAAATGGCGATGAATGGGCAGAGCGGGTTAGTTAGGTACATACAGGACCCGGATATGGGCCTAGCTCAAAGCTAGCTCAAGGCTAGCTGGTGCTTGCTTCGGGACAGAGGCTAACAGTAGCCACACGTTTGCAGCTAGCTGTTTGCAGCTAGCAGATCCGTACCACATTGGGTGAGGTGGGTTGCAGGAAAGTATATTTCATTTGTAGATAGATTGTGAGATTAAGATATATATGAAAAATACCGGCTATTTACATGGGATAAGACAAAGATAGACACACACGTCCTACTGCAGCGCCATCTTGGTTCAAATTTTAATTGGGCAAGTCAGTTAAGAACAAAATCTTATTTAAAAATGAATTCCTACCAAAAGGCAAAATGCCTCCTGCGGAGACAGACGGGGGCTGGGAAAAATATATAAATAAATATAAATATAGGACAAAACACACATCACGATAAGAGAGACAACACTACATAAAGAAACAACAACATAGCAAGGCAGCAACACATGACAACACAGCACGGTAGCAACACAACATTACAACAACATGGTAGCAACACAACATGGTAGCAGGACAAAACATGGTACAAACATTATTGGGCACAGACAACAGCACAAAGGGCAAGAAGGTAGAGACAACAATACATCACGCAAAGCAGCCACAACTGTCAGTAAGAGTGTCCATAATTGGGTCTTTGAATGAAGAGATTGAGATAAAACTGTCCAGTTTGAGTGTTTGTTGCAACTCGTTCCAGTTGCTAGCTGCAGCGAACTGAATAGACGAGCGACCCAGGGATGTGTGTGCTTTGGGGACTTTTAACATAATGTGACTGGCAGAACGGATGTTGTATTTGGAGAATGAGTCCTGCAGTAGATAAGAGGGTTTTATAAATAAGCATCAATCAGTGTGTCTTGCGACGGGTATACAGAGATGACCAGTTTACAGAGGAGTATATAGTGATGCAGTGATGTGTCCTATAAGGAGAATTGGTGGCAAATCTGACGGCCGAATGGTACAGAACATCTAGCCGCTCGAGAGCACCCTTACCTGCCGATCTATAAATTATATTTCCGTAATCCAGCATGGATAGGATGGACATCTGAATCAGGGTTAGTATGGCTTCTGGGGTGAAAGAGGAGCGATTGACTACAATAGAGGAATAGACCAAGTCTAGATTTACCTTTAGCCTGCAGCTTTGATATGTGCTGAGTGAAGGACAGTGTACCGTCTAGCCATACTCCGAAGTACAGAACTTGTATGAGGTGACTAACTCAAGATCTAAACCTTCAGAGATAAACTCAGCAAAAAAATAAACGTTTCAGGACCCTTTCTGACAAAGATAATTCGTAAAAATTCAAATAACTTCACAGATCTTCATTGTAAAGGGTTTAAACACTGTTACCCATGCTCTTTCAATGAACCATAAACAATTAATGAACATGCACCTGTGGAATGGCCGTTAAGACACTAACAGCTCACAGACGGCAGGCAATTAAGGTCAGTTATGAAAACTTAGGTCACTAAAGAGATCTTTCTACTTTCGTGGTGCCCCGACTTTCTAGTTAATTATTTACCTGAGTAGCTTAAATCAGGTAATATTAATTACAGAAAAATGCTTTTTATAGAATAGCATCTCACTTAATCCGGCATAGCCAAAGACACGACAATATACAGTGCCTTCGGAAAGTATTCAGACCCCTTTGACTTTTTCCACTTTTTTTGTTACATCACAGCCTTATTCTAAAATGTATTAAATAAATCCTCAGCAATCTACACACAATACGTCATAATGACAAAGCAAAAACAAAAATACCTTATTTACAGAAGTATTCAGACCCTTTGCTATGAGACTTGAAATTGAGCTCAGGTGCATCCTGTTTCCATTGATAATCCTTGAGATTTTTCTACAACTTGGAGTCCACCTGTGGTAAATTCAATTGATTTGGAAAGGCACATACCTGTCTATATAAGGTCCCACAGATGACAGTGCATGTCAGAGCAAAAACCAAGCCATGAAATTGCAGGAATTGTCTGTAGAGCTTCGAGACAGGATTGTGTCGAAGCACAGGTATGGGGAAGGGTACAAAAAAATAATTGAAGGTCCTCAAGAACACATCCTTCTTAAATGGAAGACGTTTGGAACCTCCAAGACTCTCCCTAGAGTTGGCCGACAAGGCCAAACTGAGCAATCGGGGGAGAAGGGCCTTGGTCAGGGAGGTGACCAAGAACCCAATGGTCACTCTGACAGAGCTCTAGAGTTTGTCTGTGGAGATGGGAGAACCTTCCAGAAGGACAACAATCTCTGCAGCACTCCAACAATCAGGCCTTTATGGTCGAGTGGCCAGATGGAAGCCCCTCAGTAAAAGGCACATGACAGCCCGCTTGGAGTTTGCCAAAAGGCACCTAAAGACTCACAGATCATGATAAATAAGATTCTCTGGTCTGATGAAACCAAGATTGAACTCTTTGGTCTGAATGCCAAGCGCCAAGTCTGGAGGAAACCAAGCACCATCTCTACGGTGAAGAATGGTGGTGGCAGCATCAAGCTGTGGGGGGATGTTTTTCAGCGGCACGGACTGGGAGACTAGTCAGGATTTAGGCAAAGATGAACTGATCAAAGTACAGAGACATCCTTGTCTCTAGAGCGCTCAGGACCTCAGACTGTGGCGAAGGTTCACCTTCCAACAGGACAACGACCCTATGCCCACAGCCAAGACAACGCAGGAGTGGCTTCGGGACAAGTCTTTGAATGTCCTTGAGTGACCAGCTAGAGCCCGGACTTGAACCAAATAAAACATCTCTCTCGAGAAACTTCAAAATAGCTGTGCAGCAACGTTCCCCATCCTACCTGACAGAGCTTGAGAGGATCTGCAGAGAAGAATGAGAGAAACTCCCCAAATACAGGTGTAGGCTGTAATTGCTGCCAAAGGTGCTTCAACAAAGTACTGAGTAAAGGGTCTGAATACTCATTTTTATTTTATTAGCTAAAAATGTCTATAAAATGGTTTTTGATTTGTCATTCTAGGGTAAATTAATGAGGGAAAAAAACAATTTAATACATTTTAGAATAAGGCTGTAACACAAAAAAGTCAAGGGTTCTGAATAATTTCCAAAGGCACTGTACATTACATATTTCAGTAGTTCTCCTGGCTCTACAAAATTATTAAGTTACCACTTGACAATAATACTCGTAAAGTGGCTTGTAAATATTTTAGTCAATGGGGTCCAGGTCTCGAAAAGGAGTGTGGTTAAATTAAGTGGAATATGTCCCTTGAGTATGGTCATTGTCCCTTGGTCATCCGGTGTCCGGCCATGCATCTTGCTGAATGACCAGACGGAGCAGAAGGTCAGACACCAGGTGCACTGAGATGTGACAAGAAACATTATAATGGCCCTTGTTAATAGCCTCTCTCTCAGTTCCCATTCTGTGGGAGATAATGACATGGTCATTTCTGAGTCTTGTTTGTCCAGCGTGCATGATGTGAGGTCACAGGAGATGGGGTTAAAAGGTGTGGGTTGTGTTCTGCTGCTGGCTCATTGGTCAGGCCATCAGCGATGTTACGGAGAGCTGCAGGATCGATTCCAAGCCATGTCTGCCGTAGCATCCATACAGTAGGCTATTCTTAGTTGCAGGTTGAGAAATGGGCTGTGTAGCAGGTGCTGTAAATCTGCATGTTCTCTGTGTCATGTTGTGGTGTTGGATGTGGGCGTGAGCTATCTGGGAAACAGTCCATGTTTCATGCCTGAGAAGGTTTACACAATACCAGTGCCAACAGAAAGCCTGGATTTAAAATGGATTACATGTAGATTGTGTGTGACTGGCCTACACCCAATACCCTATAATGTCAAAGAGGAATTATGTTTTTAAGTATCCAGCCCCTTTGTAATGGCAAGCCTAAATAAGTTCAGGAGTAAAAATGTCCTTAACAGGTCACCTAATAAATTGCATGGACTCACTGTGTGCAATAACTGTGTTTAACATGATTTTTGAATGACTTCCTCATCTCTGTACCCCACACATTCAATTATCTGTAAGGTCCCTCGGTCAAGCAGTGAATTTCAAACACAGATTCAACCACAAAGACCAGGGAGGTTTTCCAATATCTTGCAAAGAAGGGCACCTATTGGTAGATGGGTAAAAATAAAAAAGCAGACATTGAATTTTATTAGCAAGACTTTGAATATTGAATATGCATAAATTAACTTAATGTCCTGAATAAAAAACTTTATGTTTGGGGCAAATCCAACACATCACTGAGTACCACTCTTCATATGGTGGTGGCTGCATCATGTTATGTGTATGCTTGTCATCGGAAAGGACTAGGGAGTTAAGGATAAAAATAAATGGAATAGAGTTAAGCACAGACAAAATCCTAGAGGAAAACCTGGTTGTCTGCTTTCCAACAGACACGGGGAGACAAATTCACCTTTCAGCAGAACAATAACCTAAAACACAAGGCCAAACACACTGGAGTTGCTTACCAAAATTACTTTGAATGTTCCTGAGTGGCCTAGTTACAGGTTTAACTTAACTTGGCTTGAAAATCTATGGCAAGACTTGAACATGGAAGTCTAGCAATGACCTCAACGCCATCAAACACCTTTGGGATGAATTGGAACACCGACTGCGAGCAAGGCCTAGTCACCCAACATCAGTGCCTGACCTCACTAATGCTCTTGTGGCTGAATCGAAGAAAGTCCCAGCAGCAATGTTCCAACATCTAGTGGAAAGCCTTCCCAGAAGAGTGGAGGCTGTTATAGCAGCAAAGAGGGGACCAACTTTGGTCATGCAGTGTATGTAAATTAGATATTTCATTTTCAATAAATTTTCCCCCTGAGGTTGGAGGGACATAATACGAACTGACAGGTGGCACCGTGAGTACTAGGGATAAAACTCCCATCGGCCAAGGCAGGGAACCAGCTTGCTGATCTCCTGCATGCCTCCTGCACCCAGGTAGGACTGGACTGACCAACACTATTCAGTAGCTACTAGCTAAAATCAAAAGCTAGGACTGATTATACTACCTTACTGATAATACAAATGTAAATACTAAATGCGGAGGCTGAATGAGGTAAACCTTCAAAGCCACCCTAGCTAACACCTAACAGTCAGGCCTAAACTGTAGGCTATATTTGCCATTCAAAGAGTGGTTAGGTAAAGGAGAGCCAGGCTCAGCTTCACATGCCCATTATCTTTTAGGGGAAATGACGCAATGCTTAAAAAAAGAAGCTAAATCCCCTGATATGAACTCACGAGTCACATCGGGAGGTGATTAGGTGTCAGTAAAGGACCAACTGGACAGTGAGATATTACACGCAAGTTTGCTGTAGTTTGTACTGTAGGCGACATACTTTGTCCTTAACTATAGCAAAAAAGATAGATAAGTGACTCCAGTTATTTAATTGATTTCTTTATTTGTCCTTCAGGGAAATGCACAGTTCAGCAATGCTACTACATACAAATAGCCATACAATAGCAATTTATTTGTTGGTGTTTAATAAATTCGGACATATGATATACTAAGACGAGTGTGTAATTTATACTTGTTTGCAGTTACACTCTTAGATAAAAAGGTTCTGGATAGAACCAAAAAGGGTTCCATGCTTGCGTCATATATGTCACCCCTTAAGGTTATATATAGAACTGAAATTGGTTCCATATAGAACCCTATATGGAACCCAATGGTTCTATATGGAAACAATGTTGGGTCAGTGAAGAACCCTGGGGTTCTGATCAAAGAACCCTGCAAAAGGGTTCTATATTGAACCTATAAGGTTGCCATACAGTATATGAAGCAAGCAATACAACCTTTTTGGTTCTATCCAGAGCCTTTTTTTCTAAGTGTAGATTCTGCAGTTGGCAAAATACTCAACACTGCTCATCCATTTTTTTCAAATTAAAAACATAAGCCACAAAGTAATGACTCTGAACAGCTGCTTGTTTCTGGTCCAGGAAAACTACTGCACATCCATTGCAGAAAGAAAAACACATGGTTTTGCATAGCTCCGTTGTAATGTAGATAAGGCACTTCATCAAGTACTTGATTCAGGCATTTTTATCATATAATCAACATTTCCCCTGGTTTAAGTCCTCTATAATCAATACTTCATATGTGAAAGCACATTACTCAAACAACATTTTTTAAACTTTGTTAAATCACATACAGTATGCTCTCTGTATAAATCTGCCCACCTATCTTTTGGCATAAGTCTCATTTTCAACATTCTTGAAATATTGAAATAGTCTTCTTGTGCATATTGCAACGGGCCAAGACTCACACGTTGTCCCATAACCCCACACAACCCAGTGTTTCTCAAAAAGACCAATAATTGTGCAATGGTTCGGGGTTATGTGGAGGAAAAGGCAACACGTTGTCAAAAAAAAGAGAAAAAAAATGTCAAAACTGAAATCTGTCTGGGCAGGTTGTAATATAGTCACTTTCTTGGAGGTTGGCACTGTACCAAAGGTAACATGTACAGGTACATTTAACGTTGATGTGAAAATGGTTATTCCATCACATGGAAGATAGCATCTCCCCTCTCCTCTAGTCTCGCACATTTAGAGGAGGCAATAGGCCGGTGAATAGTTACCAACCGTCATCAGCTAGCTGTTAGGAAGAAGTGGGAGTGTACCTGGAGCAGCTCTTTGTAGGACTGTAGTCCTGTCCGTAGGATGACAGCGACCTGTCTGTCAACTCTATCCAAGCTGGTCCTCATACTGCTTTCTGAAACAGTCTCCAGCAGGGAAAAAGTCCCAGAGCCTCTCCTGGTACATCTTCCACACGTATGACTCCTGGAGGAAGCAGACAAAAAGACTGGTCAATCTATAGCAGCAAATGAGCCGAGCCTAAAAACTGGTGAGTCACAGTTAACTTTGGGTCCTGATATGACAACCTTTTCACAGGACAAAGGGGTCAAAAGAGTGACAAGCGCCATACCTGACCGGTGTGTTCTGTCTCATCTTTGTTGATAAGATACATCAGGAAAAACCTGTCAAGCCAAATAGATTTGAGATACATGAAAATTACCACTTGATTCACAGTCATATTTCACTTGCATCATTCAACATCTCAAAGATCAACTGACCTCTTTCACAACTATAGCAGGAGGAAATTAAAGTCTCATTCAAGCATATTGTTTTTTGAGTTTTTTTACTGGGGCATAGATACCATCAACTGTTGTGTAAAAGCCATCCATCAGGTTGTTTAATAGTAAACAAGTGGGTATAAATATGCAGGAAGACGAAAGACCTGTCGGCTAATTGATACTTCAGAGACAAAAAAAGTCTAGCTTTTAAGTGCCGGGTTACATTCAGTCTAGATACTCACAGGTAGTTGGCCAAGTTGTGCTCTTGTAAGGTGTGTGTCTCAAAGCCGTGAGGCGTCGTGTCAAAGTAGTCATTACCGATGCCACAGATGAAACATTTGGTCTGAGGAGAAAAATATATGAAACACTCAAACATTGTCTTCTGTTGACCTGCACTACAGAAGAAAGTAAACCAAAGTCTCTCACCTCCATATCCTCTTTCACTTGCTCCTGTTGGTCTCTCAGCTCTCCAAAAGCATCAATGATCAGACCTACAGACACACAACCAGTGAAGATGTCTCTTTATGGACAGGGCAACTTAACACAATTCTCCTCCCCCCCACAGCTTTTTGTATTGCAATGTAAAATATTTCAATGGTTGAACAGCGGCTGACTATGGGAAGCAGCATCACTTTAGGCAGTGGTGTAAAGTACTTAGGTAAAAATCCTTAAAATACTACTAAAGTATTTTTTTTTAGTATCTGTACTTTCCTATATATATATATTGTTAAGGGATTTTTTAATCAATAATGACTAATTATGTATACATTTCAATCAGGACTGACTAATCAGAATACTATTATGTTACTGTATAGATGTATGAATTTTATTTTAATACTAGTACTGAATATAATGTGTGAAATTATAATCAAGAATTAGAACAATGACTGTCTGTTCCTTGGTATAAACGAATGAACTTATCGTCAGACTGGCTAGAACGCTTATCTACACAGGAAGGCCTTGGCTTGGTCATAAATTATCTATACTGGTGGGGGTCGATGTAGGAAGGCTTGAGAACTATACTGCCATTGTACCGGAGTGGAGGAGGGACGGAACAGTTTGAAACTTAATGACATCATTTTCAGTTTATAACCTGTTGTAAATTGTATCATGTTCAGTACTCTCGAGAATAAATGCTACAGATTGATTTTGAGACTGGTCTCTGTCCATTTTATGCAAATAAGTGTCTTACAAATTCTTAGGAGTGGGCAGAGTGTTTAATTGAATTGGTTAATTAAAACAAAAAGGAATTTAATTCCTCTAACATACATATAAATATATATATATATATATACACCAATCAAAATGTACAATCATGTAGTAACCAAAAAAGTGTTAAAAACAAGGCCAGGTCATCTGATGCAGCATTCCATCACTCTCCTTCTTGGTCAAATAGCCCTTACACAGCCTGGTGGTGTGTTGGGTCATTGTCCTGTTGAAAAACAAATTATAGTCCCACTAAGCGCAAACCAGATGGGATGGCATATTGCTGCAGAATGCTGTGGTAGCCATGCTGGTTAAGTGTGCCTTGATTTGTAAATAAATCACTGACAATGTCACCAGCAAAGCACCCCCACACCATAACAGCTCCTCCTCCATGCATCACGGTGGGAACCACACAATCCTCTGTTCACCTACTCTGCATCTCACAAAGACACGGCGGTTGGAACCAAAAATCTCAAATTTGGACACATCAGACCAAAGGACATATTTCCACCGGTATAATGTTCATTGCTCATGTTTCTTGGCCCAAGCAAGTCTCTTCTTCTGATTGGTGTCCTTTAGTAGTGGTTTCTTTGCAGCAATTCGACCATGAAGGCCATGATTCACGCAGTCTCCTCTGAACAGTTGATGTTGAGATGTGTCTGTTACTTGAACTCGGTGAAGCATTTATTTGGGCTGCAATTTCTGAGGCTGGTAACTAATGAACATATCCTCTGCAGCAGAGGTAACTCTGGGTCTTCCTTTCCTGTTGCGGTCCTCATGAGAGCCAGTTTCATCATAGCGCTTGATGGTTTTTGCGACTGCACTTGAAGAAACGTTCAAAGTTCTTGACATTTCCGCATTGACTGACCTTAAAGTGATGATGGACTGTCGTTTCTCTTTGCTTATTTGAGCTGTTCTTGCCATAACATGGACTTGGTCTTTTACCAAATAGGGCTATCTTATGTATATCAACCCTACCTTGTCACAACACAACTGATTGGCTCAAATGGATTAAGAAGGAAAGAAATTCCTTTTAAATTAACTTTTAACAAGGCACACCTGTTAATTGAATTGCATTCCAGGTGACTTCCTCATGAAGCTAGTTAAAATAATGCCATGAGTGTGCAAAGCTGTCATCAAGGCAAAGGGTGGCTACTTTGAAGAATGTCAAATATATTTGTTTAACTTCTTCGAGATAGGGGGCGCTCTTTTAATTTTTGGATAAAAAACGTTCCCGTTTTAAACAAGATATTTTGTCACGAAAAGATGCTCGACTATGCATGTAATTGACAGCTTTGGAAAAAAAAACTCTGACGTTTCCAAAACTGCAAAGATATTATCTGTGAGTGCCCCAGAACTAATGCTACAGGCGAAACCAAGATGAAATTTCATACAGGAAATGCCCCAGATTCTGAAGGCGCTGTGTTCCAATGTCTCCTTATATGGCTGTGAATGCGCCAGGAATGAGCCTGCCCTTTCTGTCGTTTCCCCAAGGTGTCTGCAGCATTGTGACGTATTTGTAGGCATATCATTGGAAGATTGACCATAAGAGACTACATTTACCAGGTGTCCACCCGGTGTGATTCTAAACAACGTTTGCCATGTTTCTGTCGATATTATGGAGTTAATTTGGAAAAAAGTTTGCGTTGTAATGACTTAATTTTAATTTTTTTTCTTACCCAAACGTGATGAAGAAAACAGAGCTATTTGTCTACACAAATAATATTTTTGTAAAAACTGAACATTTGCTATCTAACTGAGAGTCTCCTCATTGAAAACATCTGAAGTTCTTCAAAGGTAAATTATTTTATTTGAATGCTTTTCTTGTTTTTGTGAAAATGTTGCATGCTGAATGCCAGGCTGAATGCTATGCTAGGCTATCAATACTGTTAAACAAATGCTTGTTTAGCTATGGTTCAAAAGCCTATTTTGAAAATCTGAGATGACAGTGGTGTTAACAAAAGGCTAAGCTTGAGAGCTAATATATTTATTTCATTTCATTTGCAATTTTCATGAATAGTTAACGTTGCGTTATGGTAATGAGCTTGCGGAGAGAATTACACTCCTGGATACAGGTTTTTTTCGTAGCCAAACGTGATGAACAAAACGGAGCGATTTGTCCTACACAAATAATATTTTTGTAAAAACTAAACATTTGCTATCTAACTGAGAGTCTCCTCATTGAAAACATCTGAAGTTCTTCAAAGGTAAATGATTTTATTTGAATGCTTTTCTTGTTTTTGTGAAAATGTTGCATGCTGAATGCTAGGCTAAATGCTATGCCAGGCTATCAATACTCTTACACAAATGCTTGTTTAGCTATGGTTCAAAAGCATATTTTGAAAATCTGAGATGACAGTGTTGTTAACAAAAGGCTAAGCTTGAGAGCTAATATATTTATTTCATTTCATTTGCGATTTTCATGAATAGTTAACGTTGCGTTATGCTAATGAGCTTGGAGAGAATTACACTCCTGGATACAGGTTTTTTTCGTAGCTAAACAAAACGGAGCGATTTGTCCTACACAAATAATATTTTTGTAAAAACTAAACATTTGCTATCTAACTGAGAGTCTCCTCATTGAAAACATCTGAAGTTCTTCAAAGGTAAATTATTTTATTTGAATGCTTTTCTTGTTTTTGTGAAAATGTTGCATGCTGAATGCCAGGCTGAATGCTATGCTAGGCTATCAATACTGTTACACAAATGCTTGTTTAGCTATGGTTCAAAAGCATATTTTGAAAATCTGAGATGACAGTGTTGTTAACAAAAGGCTAAGCTTGAGAGCTAATATATTTATTTCATTTCATTTGCAATTTTCATGAATAGTTAACGTTGCGTTATGCTAATGAGCTTGCGGAGAGAATTACACTCCTGGATACAGGTTTTTTTCGTAGCCAAACGTGATGAACAAAACGGAGCGATTTGTCCTACACAAATAATATTTTTGTAAAAACTAAACATTTGCTATCTAACTGAGAGTCTCCTCATTGAAAACATCTGAAGTTCTTCAAAGGTAAATTATTTTATTTGAAAATCTGAGATGACAGTGTTGTTAACAAAAGGCTAAGCTTGAGAGCAAATATATTCATTTCATTTGCGATTTTCAAGGACAAGGACATCCCCCAACCTGGACGACGCTGGGCCAATTGTGCACCGGTCTCCCGGTCACGGCCGACTGTGACACAGCCTGGGATCGAACCCGGATCTGTAGTAACTCCTCTAGCACAACTATTTATTTTTTTGACAACTTTTACTTCACTACATTCCTCAAGAAAATAATGTACTTTTTATTCCAAACATTTTCCCTGACAACCAAAAGTATTTTTTTTTGATTGCTTAGCAGGACAAGAAAGTTGTCAAATAATTCATGCAATTATCATTAGAACATGTTGTCATCACTACTGCCTCTGGCCTGGTGGACTCACTAAACACAAATAGTTTTGAAATTATTTATACTTTTACTTTAGATATTTAGTATATTTTAGAAATTACATTTACTTTTGATACTTAAGTATATTTGAAACCAAATACTTTTAGACTTTTACTCAAGTAGGATTTTACTGGTTGACTCACTTTTACTTGAGTAACTTTCTATTAAGGTATCTATACTTTTACTTGTTTTAGGGTACAGGCTGTATCTGTCTGTGTGTTCTAGACTTACTGTGAGGTGAGCAGTCAGTTTGAGTGTCTGTGGGAGAGACATGAGGCTGACTGATTGTCTCTGTCTGAGGTGGAAAAACCATTGGAAAGTTTGAGGCTTTCTGACTGTGAGAGAAACATTAAGGGCCTGTGTGTAAGGGCCTGGTGGAGACAGACAGACCGAGTTATGGGTCTCTCTCTATGGGTGATTAATCCCCTCCCTACACAGCCCTTTTCACAGCCCCTTCCAACCCATAGGGAGCAGGGTGACTTTGACAACAGGGAGCCAGAGTGACACTGACCCTGCTGGGTCTCACCCTGGTCCCCTTCGCTGTCCCAGATACTGCCTCCTGTGATCCAGATTAGTACAGTACGTACCCTGTATGATGGCCAGCAGGATGACGATGACAAAGAAGAAGAAGGTGATGTCGAAGAGGATGCGGTAGAGCTCGTACGGGTCGCCCGCGGGGTCCTCGATCTCATCCCCGATTCCACCCCCTGCCCTCACACCAACGTACATGTGGAACAGGTAGCACTGATGGAGGAGAGAGAGACAGAGAGAAGGTGAGAAAGAGAGTGAGGCTGGATGGAAATGCAATAGATCCATTCACAAGGCACCAAACAGGATTGTTAAACTGGGCTGGTGTTAAATTTAACTAGTGTGGCCTCCACATTATGATGTTAGTGAAAAATCCAAGGACTCACAGTCATCATGTCGTCACACTTCATATCGGGCTGGTTGTCATCCTCACTCTTGTTGTAGAATTTGCGGAAGAAGTTGAAGGCCACCACAGTGTACAGATAGACCACCACCGCCAGGAGACCTACAGTCAGAACCAGCTGAGACAGAGAATACCTCAGGTTACTTCCACTGTGATGTACTTTATCTCTATGGTTAATACCGAGGCAGAACTAGAGCTCTGACTCAACACTGACCCCTGTTGACTGGTGGCCAAACTGCACCCACCTGTTTGCCATTGTGGGTGACGGAGGACAGTATGGTCCGGAGGGTCTTGAAGCCCATGGCGATGTCCAACAGATGGGCAGCGAAGAAGAAGTTGTTGTAGTGACCCAGGATGGACATGGTGGTGTACCACACCAGGTACAGGAACGACTGCAGGGACACACAACATAGAAACAGATCAGTCAGATCAAGTCAACAATAATGTGGTGTTATCATATACCAAATTATGCTCTTTGTAAATGTGGAACACTTACATTGTCTGTAAACACCACACCCATTTTCCAGCACTGGTACTTGGTGTCAATAGAGCTCAACCTGTCAAAAGAGGTGGATTGATGTGAATGGTACTGTTTTTGACTTCACTCTGTATATGCTAACTCGACAACTCTATTATAGGCCACTCTCCCAGGGTCTCACCAGGACACCAGCGATGCCTCCTTCACCACCGTCTCCTCTGTGGGGTTGAAGTCCAGAGCACTCTTATCCAGCCCCAGCAGCTCTGCTATCCTCTCTGCTCCATACAGATCTCCATACTTATTGATCACCTAACAGCAGCAGGCCATGATAACAAGGAGAAACAGAGTAAATAGTAGAAATAGTATGTGCATGTTCAAGTCATATTGATCTGGTGAATAATTCATACAAATTCCACCAATAATTAATTAAATACTGTCTATTTACCTTGCGTTTCACAAACTTGTCCCAGTAGTTATTAGGGAAGGAACTACACAAAAGAGGATGGAAAATATCATTATTACAATGAGAAGGTACAAGACAGGGAGTTAAACAAAAACCTTGGTATAAACAAGTAATCCACAATCTGAAAACTACATTCAAATACCAAAAAGTTGATGATTATAGCTTGTGGTGACGATTATAGTTTGCGGTGACGATTATAGTTTGCGGTGATGATAATAGTTTGATTATAGTTTGATTATAGTTTGCGGTGATGATTATAGTTTGCGGTGATTAGAGTTTGCGGTGATGATTATAGTTTGCGGTGACGATTATAGTTTGCGGTGATGATTATAGTTTGCGGTGACAATTATAGTTTGCGGTGATGATTATAGTTTGCGGTGATGATTATAGTTTGATTGTAGTTTGCGGTGATGATTATAGTTTGCGGTGATTAGAGTTTGCGGTGATGATTATAGCTTGCGGTGATGATTATAGTTTGCGGTGATGATTATAGTTTGATTATAGTTTGCGGTGATGATTATAGTTTGCGGTGATGATTATAGTTTGATTATAGTTTGCGGTGATGATTATAGTTTGCGGTGATGATTATAGTTTGATTATAGTTTGCGGTGATGATTATAGTTTGCGGTGATGATTATAGCTTGCGGTGATGATTATAGCTTGTGGTGATGATTATAGTTTGATTATAGTTTGCGGTGATGATTATAGTTTGATTATAGTTTGCGGTGATGATTATAGTTTGCGGTGGTGATTAGAGTTTGCGGTGATGATTATAGCTTGCGGTGATGATTATAGCTTGTGGTGATGATTATAGTTTGATTATAGTTTGCGGTGATGATTATAGTTTGATTATAGTTTGCGGTGATGATTATAGTTTGCGGTGATGATTATAGCTTGCGGTGATGATTATAGTTTGATTATAGTTTGCGGTGATGATTATAGTTTGATTATAGTTTGCGGTGATGATTATAGTTTGCGGTGATGATTATAGCTTGCGGTGATGATTATAGTTTGATTATAGTTTGCGGTGATGATTATAGCTTGCGGTGATGATTATAGTTTGATTATAGTTTGCGGTGATGATTATAGTTTGATTATAGTTTGCGGTGATGATTATAGTTTGCGGTGATGATTATAGCTTGCGGTGATGATTATAGCTTGCGGTGATGATTATAGCTTGCGGTGATTATAGTTTGCGGTGATGATTATAGTTTGATTATAGTTTGCGGTGGTGATTAGAGTTTGCGGTGATGATTATAGCTTGCGGTGATGATTATAGCTTGTGGTGATGATTATAGCTTGCGGTGATGATTATAGTTTGATTATAGTTTGCGGTGATGATTATAGTTTGCGGTGATGATTATAGTTTGATTATAGTTTGCGGTGATGATTATAGTTTGCGGTGATGATTATAGCTTGCGGTGATGATTATAGCTTGCGGTGATGATTATAGTTTGCGGTGATGATTATAGTTTGCGGTGATGATTATAGCTTGCGGTGATGATTATAGCTTGCGGTGATGATTATAGTTTGCGGTGATGATTATAGCTTGCGGTGATGATTATAGCTTGCGGTGATGATTATAGCTTGCGGTGATGATTATAGCTTGCAGTGATGATTATAGCTTGCAGTGATGATTATAGCTTGCGGTGATGATTATAGTTTGCGGTGATGATTATAGTTTGCGGTGATGATTATAGTTTGCGGTGATGATTATAGCTTGCAGTGATGATTATAGCTTGCGGTGATGATTATAGTTTGCGGTGATGATTATAGTTATGCTCTATATGACTCACGGGGTGTTGATGACGAGGCGGTCCCACTGCCCTTTGATGTCATCGTCTGACGGCTGCTCTGTGATGTAGAGGCCGTCAAATTCCAACTTCCTGGCGATCTCCTTCTCTCTCTTGAACACCACCAGAGGCACCTTGGGGACATGGACAGACACACAGACAGAACATTAGATCACAGCCCCACAAGGTACTGTCTGTGATAATATCATCACACGCTGGTGTTTACCAAATACACCGTCAGAAAAAGGGGGAATAATGTATTGATGGTAGATTAGTTCCCATATTACAATATAAATGACTTCTTGAAAACTGCTGTGTTTATTACTAGTCCATTATAATGATGAAACATTTATTCTCAAGGGATATTATAAATATTTTGGTATGTGTGCATATAAGTTAGTTATCTGTATGTGTGTGTTTGAAAAATGTACCTTTAGGTAGTAGTATCCCACCACACACAGGAAAGAGATGACTGTGTGTAGTATGGCCAAGAAGCGCAGTGTAGGTGCCATGTAGCCGGTGCTCTCCTGCAGGACAAAATACTCCATCCCACCTTCATCATCCTGTTCATCAGTAGCTCCACCTCCATTCCAGGGATCTGGATCATCGTCATCCCCGTCATCTCCAGTCACCTGACACAACACACGCTCAGTGTATATCCATGACAGCCCAATAGTAACACTGTGCTCTATTTGATTAGATAGAGTTTGACATACTTTGTAGAAGAGCAGAATAAAGTTTATGGCAAATGCAACAAACAATGCCAAGAAACGCAGGTTGTAGAAGTTTCTGGCCAGATAGTTCTGAAAAACACATACAAGCATATATTAGACAATAATATGCCATACAGCATGCAACACCACAAACACTAATGTGCTATTATGATAACAGGGCTAAATGATGTGAATGGGTATAGCATCAGTGTGTGGTTTCACCAGCATCTTGGTCTGGTAGATGTCCAGGCTAGAGAAGAAGCTGGCCATGAACTCCTCTGGAGACTCTTTCTTCAGTCCCGGTCTCTTCTTGGGGGCCTTCTTCTCCTCCGGTGAGGGCTCTGGGGGAGCCTCCTCTTTGACTTTGTCCTGGTCCTTCTTCTCCCCATCCTCTGGGCTGTAGACACAAACACACACCATTAAACAGGGTGATGCACAGACAGACCGACCAACAGACAACTAGCACCCTCACCAAATCAGTTCAGCTTCCAGCAGGAGCAAAACAAATGCTGTTACGGCTCAGTCAGGTCGGGAATCTTGTGTTCACACTGAGAATCAAATCAAAGATCAAGGACGCATTAGGCCACTCACTCTGATTTCTCTGGCTCGGCTTTGTGGTCTCCGTTGGTAGGCTCCTTAGTCGCAGCCTCCTTCAAGAAACACATGGAATCCTGGTAAACCCATTCATGTTCACAATGGAAATAAATAAATAAAAACTTTGGTACACTTTTTCTGTGAGCATACTGATGGACAAATCTGAAGAAATTTTTTAAAATCGCCAATTGTCTACAATGTGAGCGTTTGAAATTGTACTATATTTAGTCTTTGGGTTACTGTTTTTTTTATATACACATTTCATGAATCAAACCATGTGAATATATGTTCCAAATTAAATTCCAAGACTGTTGGAAAAGCATTCCAGGTGAAGCTGGTTGAGAGAATGCCAAGAGGATGCTAAGCTTTCAAGGCAAAGGGTGGCTACTTTGAAGAATGTCAAATATAAAATGTTTTGATGTGTTTAACACTTTTTTGGTTACTACATGATTCCATATGTGTCATTTCATAGCTGTGACGTCTTCACTATTACTCTGCAATGTAGAAAATAGTAAAATTTAAAAATTTAAAAAACCATATATGCTCTGACATATACCGTGAACTGTGGGACCTTATATAGACAGGTTTGTGCCTTTCCAAATCATGTCCAATAAATTGACTTTACCACAGACTTTACCACTTCATTCAAGTTGTAGAAACATCTCAAGGATGATCAATGGAAACAGGATGCACTTGAGCTAAATTTCGAGTCTCATAGCAAAGGGTCTGAATACTTATGTAAATAAGGTATCTTATTTTTTTTATACATTTGCAAACATTTCTAAAGACATATTTTCGATTTTCATTATGGGGTAGTGTGTAGATTGATGAGGAAATGTTTTTATTTAATCCATTTTAGAATAAGGCTGTAATGTAACTTGTTTGCTGAAGCGCGAAGGCCCATCTGAACCCCCTCCTGTATTCACATGACTTGATTAATTAAATGTGTAAAAAAAAAACTAACTCAATGTGTCCAAAGACTAAATATAGTGTGATACAGAAACTGCTGTAGGTCACAAACGACAATGAGTTGAATCATACATTTGGCATATTTAGAACAGGTCAAATAACAATACTATATGGTTTTAGTCATTTGAATGATTTTCACATTTTCTCCAAATTCTAACTTTGACTGACACTGTCAATGTGGCCATTGACTATAGACACCAAATGTCATGCATTTGCACCAAACAGAATTTGTTCTGTGGCACATTGAGAAGAATGGCTTAAACTACAGTTCATTTTCAGTGACATACACATAACAGAGGCCTGATTTTACACAGATAACCATTACTCTTTTAATAAAACTGAATGTGTGATTTCTGAGGATATTCAGATACCTTGGCCTTCTTCTGCTTGACGGCACTGGCTAAAGAGGGGGCGTCGACCCCCACCACCTCACCCATGTCCCCCAGACCTGGCTCGGGCGCATGCTTTCCCCCCTGGCTCTTGGTTTGGATGTTAAGCAGCTCAGCCATCAGATCTGCCTCTGCCTTGTCCCCCTGGCCCATGTGGCCCATCTCTGCCACAGATGACGCCTCACTCGCCTCCATCTTCTCTGTCTCCAGCACATCACCATGGATACCAAACTGTGTGGGGTCGGGCATGTTCCCCAGGATGTCTGTGACCTTCATGTTCTTGGCCCCCTCCACCAGGCCCCCGCCAAACATGGAGGACCACAGGATATGGAAGAAGCCCCACACCAGGTTGTAAAGGAAGCGGAAGACGCCAGTGATAATCATCCAGAAGAATGAGAAGAAGCCTTGGACCATTTCCCTCACACTCATCTTCCTGAACCTCCTGTACTGCCGCCTCATGCTTTTGAAGGTCAGCAGCTGGCGGAAGCTGAACAGGTTCTTCCTCATGGAGACGCAGGAGTTGGTGAAGGCGGAGTGAGACTCCATCATGCTCTCCTCCTCTTCCTCCTCAGGCTCCTCCGTCACACTCTGGCTGTCCTCGTCGTCCTCTTCGGGACGCTCCACTGCGTCAGGCTCAGAGATCTGTGAGGCCAGCTGCATCTCAAATATGGTGTCCTCACAGAAGTTGACAAACAGCTCCATCTTCTCGCTCTCTCCACCCTCATTCACCACGTCAAAGATAAACTGTCTCTTAGACTCTTTGACTTGGGGCTTCTCCCACTGTGTACGACTAGACTCGCTGATCTCAAAGTAGACCCTCTCGATGCGCTTGGCTCCACCCATAATCTCTATGCGGCCCAGGTAGGGCTCGAAGTAGTTTATCACGCTCTCGGCCAGGTCCAGGAAGGTGGCTAGACGGGCGTCGTGAGGCATGTGTTCTGACAGGTTGGTGAGCAGGACCGCAACGTTAAAGCCAATGTCCTTGGCCGGCTCATGAAAGCGCTTCACAAACTCCTCGTAGTTGAACATGTCGTTCTCGTCAGCCTCGGCACAGGAGAGCAAGAACTCGATCTCTGACTGGGAGTACTGCTTCTGGTTCTCCATGGACTTCTGGAACTCCTTCTTGGAGATCACTCCCTTGCTCTCCGGGTCGTACTCCTTGAAGTTGTCCGATGTGGTCAGGTCTTTGAGTTTGAGGAACATATCGAAGAACTTGAGGATCATCTCCACATTGCTGGAGGACTCCACCAGGGTGTCCACCATCTGTTTCCCGATGGTTCCGTTGACAACGTTACCTGTGGGGTTACTAAAGTTTAGAACACGTGTCAAACACAAAGGATTCGGTCCGTGACACATTTCTATCTGTCCCACGCAATGATTTGGGTTGTCAATTCATTTTGGCCTGCTTACATACTGCCGTGCTGCACTACAAGTTAGCAAGCACTGCCAGCATGCAGCACGACAAACGGCAGTGGATTGCCATACCCACACACAAGCCAGCCAGTGCGCTGTATCATATAATCACTAATGGCACTGACCAAATCTTCTACCGGACCGAAAGTTTAAAAGTGTTGTAGGCTAAATGTCCATGCCAAGTTCTGGTTCCAAAGCCTACAGAACATGTCATCTTGGTTGTCAAAAAGTTATAAGTTAAAGTATTCACATGTGGGTATAAATTACTACTAAAGGACAATAGGACACACAAGCGAGTATAAATGAGTCAACAGCTGAGTCATCTACTTTATGAAATTAAGATGACATATGTCATTGTTTTAAGATGGTCATACCATGGATCATTTAGTTTTGTTTTAGAATTTTAGGACCCCTTTAGGTATCAAAACTGCCTTCATACTTCCATTTATTTTTTAAACCCGGTACCTGTTAGTCACGGGAGTCGTAGAGCAAATCGGAAAAAACATTGTGTTCATGAGAATCTCCCCTTTCCATAGAGTTTTGTAAGTCAAATCGTTTGGATGCTTCAGACATTTTCGTGAGAAGATTGATTTTCGGGTCTGACAAACACCGTTCTAGTTCTGACACATTTCACCGCAGATGCGGAAGTGCGATATATCGGTGGATGCGGTGGATTGAGAAGCATCCAATGCAAAAAAAACATTGATATCTCTAGATTAAATTGACAGATTTTGATGATTATTTTATTATGTTACTTATGGCAAAAACGAAAGTAGGGTGGTTGGTCAGGGTTGATGAGTAGGTGTTTAATGCGAACATCTAGCAACCCAACAGATGCAATTTCGAATCTTATCACGGACAACTTTAGCATTTTAGCTAATTAGCAACTTTCACCTACGTACTACTTTTTAGCTACTTTGCAACTACTTAGCATGTCAGCTAACCCTTCCCTATAACCTTAACTATTATAGCTAACCCTAACCTTAACCCTTTAAGCTAACTCCTAAACTTAACCCTAACCTCTAAACCCTATCCTAGCTAACGTCAGCCACCTAGCTAGAATTCTTAGCATATCGTATGTTTTGCAGAGTCGCAACATATAGTATGTTTTGCGAATTCGTAACATATTGTATGTTTTGCAACTTTTCAAGATATAATACATATTGCAATTCGTAACATATATGAAATGGGTGATGGACACCCAGAAATGAATACATCTAAAAACCTGTTTTCGTTTTGTCATTATGGGGTATTGTGTGTAGATTGATGAGGATTATGTTTTATTTAATCAATGTTAGAATAAAGCTGTAAGCAACAAAATGTAGAAAAAGTGAAGGGGTCTGAATAATTTCAGAATGCACTGTATGTATCTCTTGTTTTAATATGTTAAAATGCTATATATAGCACCCTATGTACATAAGTGGACATTATAAAGGGACCTATTATTTGTAATAAAACAATGGCCAGTTTGGGTCACAGTTGTATGCAGGTTTTTTGATGTTGTAAAAACAAACATAATAGGCTATGTCAGGCCCACGAATTCGTTGTGTTTTTTCAATACGGCCCGTGGTCTGATTGAGTTTGACACCCCTGGTTTAGAACAAACAATAGAAAGTACAACGTAACCATAATACAATCTGCTAATTGAATTGTCCAAGTAGAATGGATAGGTGTTTGATGTCATGTAATATCATTTCAAGTAAATACATCTGTTTAAAGGGTTTTAGGCACAAAATGGATAAAATAGATAGAGCATATGCTGGTAGCGAGTGTTCTATCAGTGCCTCTAGATATGACCACAAGGTGTTCCGTGATGAGTCACGACTGAGATGAAAAGGTAATAGAACCTTCCAGAAGGGAGAGCATCATCACGATCATGTCCTTCTGCAGGTCCAGCAGCTCCTTCAATAACTCAATCTGACTTGAATCCTGGGGGAGAGGAAACGAAAGCAACTTTGTGACACATCCTTCACCACATCAAAAAGGTTAGCGCAGCTCTCTGTCTGGGGCCAGTCCACCGCTAATATCCCAGCATGGCATTTGGAGAGATCAAGGCCCTCTGAGAGCGCTAGGTCCCAGCCATCCATCAGCACACAGGCTAATGTCATTCTGTCGGGCCCAAGCAGATGGCTGGGAGGGGCTGACTCATTTTGGGCCTCCTTTGAGCCGGCTCACAGCACATAATAAATCTGAGGAGGGACTTTGATTAGCTTAATCAAAACGCGCCCAGCCGCCCTGTCAATCTGTCAACCTGCAAACAGCCCTGCCCCTCTGGATAACCCTGAGATAAACTAAGACGGTACAAGAAGTTTCATTCTGATCCCATCTGGGTTATTGGCTACAAAGCACATCTAAGGTGTCTGGCTGTGCGAGTGATGGATCTTTCAAATTAAGGCAGAGAGAAAAGCCTGTCAACTAGGCAGAGAGAAAAGCTTGTCAACATGCTGCAGAGTACATATCTGAGTTAAGAGAGACCTCTAGTGGCAACACAGCAGATTGTTGAACTCTCTATCCACATATAGTTTGATGTTGCATCACATGAACCAGATTCTATTCAATTTCATATCTGATGACATAGATTGAATATTGGTTGAGTAAAAGTAAGTTGATTAGGAAATTGTACTGAGTTGTATTACCTGTGACAGCTTCATCTGCATATTGGCAAACACATGCAGGAATCCCACCACTGCATCCCATAGCCTGCTGTGTGCCAGACTCTGCTGGTTCCCAATACACGGGCCCTAGCGTCACAAAGAGAAGATCACTAAAGTCAAGACGATTGGATCACCATGATTAACCATACAACACATTCCTGTCTGTGAAGGCTAGTTTCTTCCAACCCAAGAACCTTGTGTTACCTGTATGTACTCAGTGAGAGAGTTGAAGATCTGCTTGGCCACAGCCAGGGCTTTGGAGAAGTTCCGCTGGCCAGCCTCATCCATGATGTCTTTCCCAGAGTAGTACCAGTAGAAATCACTGATGGATTCCTAATATTGGACAAATCAACATGGAACACATGATACTGTAAACAGACATTACACACAAAGCATATACGGAGTGAAGGTGGGGGATAGTATTTTACCTGCAGACGGAGCAGGTAGTCCACAGTGCTGATGATGATATTTACTGTGGTCGTGTTCCCTGTTTGAGTCCGCAGGAAGTTTTGAAAGTCTGAAGAAAGAGAAAGTGGTCAAATACCAATGAATGGTTAGCGGATGAGGTAATGATATACATAGTACATTGTGGGCAGTAAACACAAATAATACGGATCAGAACTAAATACACAAGTCACAGGTAGGCTAGAGTACCTTAACCGGTATTGAGGTAAGGTGTTCTAGAACGTTTGGACGTACCGTTGTTGTGTCCCTCACAGAGCAGTTGCAGAAACCTAAAGAGATCCTTAGTGAACTCATCGTTTTGCAGTACTTTGGAACCTGGACACAGGAGATGAGATTGACGACTGTCCCCTTTGGTTAGGAGGGGGCTAGAAATCAGGCAACCCCCTCAACCTGATCTAACACAAGCTTACAAAATGGCTAGCATAACTTTCACTTCAATACAAAGCTGCTGTCTAGTCCTCAAGCTCCTAGACTAGGAGACGTTTGTCATGAAAGTATATGCTCCCTCTATGAGATATTCATATCACTTTGACTTGATATACAGTACATACTGTATGCAGGGAAGGATGTTCAGTATACAACTGGATGGCAGAGCTTTGTTGTTCTGTACTTCAGATACAAGCAAAGCTTTGGGAATGTTATTCTTATTCCTAATTTACTTTATCAAGTAATATTGGTTAGTAGTATCAACAAAAAAGAGACAGACAAGTTTCCGGATAGACCACAAGCACTAACTTTGTATAGGAGACCACAAGCACTAACTTTGTATAGGAGGAGACCACAAGCACTAACTTTGTATAGGAGGAGACCACAAGCACTAACTTTGTATAGGAGGAGACCACAAGCACTAACTTTGTATAGGAGGAGACCACAAGCACTAACTTTGTATAGAAGGAGACCACAAGCACTAACTTTGTATAGAAGGAGACCACAAGCACTAACTTTGTATAGAAGGAGAGAGAGTTAAGAGTCAGTCTGGGTCTGATGCTATGGATTGAACAATCTGACCATATGTCTTATTGGAGCATGCATTTGTTCCTTCAGATCAGTATTTTATTATTACATTCCAGACAGAGGGGAGGGGGAAGGGGTGGGAGCCGGACGGAGAGCAATCAGGATGGCAGCATTGCGAAATGAGTAGAATCTAAACCATGTATTTACCCCGCTCACTCACGTTGACTGCGACCGATGAGTTAAAATATGATAAGAAGAAACAAACAAAAAAAGCAGACATAAGCAAAGGAGAAGACATTGAGTTTCAATAAGTAGTAAGGAAGAAGAGATCTATAATCGACATCACTTTAGGCGTTGGACATACAGTAGACATGCGGTTAAGAGTCTCAGGTAGGTAGGTCTACAGGTTCTGCTGCACAGTTTGGCAGGACTGGTGTGGGACAGGGGGTGAGAAACACTACAGGACTGCAGTCACCATCACTTATGCCTGGTTACATGAGGTGGGAATGAGCTGGAGTATCTAGGAGAACATAGCCATTTACTGTATGCACTCCATTAGATCCAACCGCTTCGATGGTGGGTGATCTATTGTGTATAGATCTGTTTTCTATCTTGTTGACAGACAGTGCTCAGATGTCACATGACTGAGGAACATACAGTAGCACAGGCTCATGAACACAGACACAATGACATATGTGACAATGAGATGAGCTTTTTCATCACAAACATAAGAGCGAACGTGGCGCGCTAATGCTGCACCATGTATCTGTAGTAGCCCTATCAAAGGCCTTCTTCTAACACAACAATGGCATGGGCCAATCATTAGCTGGTGGGTTGGACATCGGCTGACCAATCGTAATGACAGGTGGTGTATCCTTATGGACTGCTGTTATTGCTTGCTTATAAATATGAAGGAATAGCCTCCAGATGTAATCTTGACATGACCTCCATCACAAGGTTCAGTAAGTCTCCATTAATGAATTCAGTTTCTCTATGGGCCGATTCAGAATTTCCAACAAGGTGTTAATAGGAACACAGTGACCACTTGGTGTAGCACAAGCAGTAAAAGCAACCCACCAAAAATCATATTAGTTGAATAATGACATTTTAGACAGGCTTTGTCTGTGAGCATTAACTGGTTGGTAATCAGAAGACAGGCAATTTATGACCCTGTGGCTGGGTGAGAGGAAGTGGGAGGGGTCAGATGAAATCAACATTGAGTCTTTAGAATTCTATATTTTTTTTATCTACTTATTATTTATATTTTATACTTGTTTAAGGTTTTAGACATAACAAATCTGTACGGAGTATCATGGTTCAGCATTCGCCAATAGCACCAAGTGGACTTGACTCTCAAAGGTAAGAAAATAAATTGTTATCTTATAATCAAAACACATCTACAATTACTTTTCATTAACTCAAAACAATTCTAAGATATGCATGTATTTAATATATCAGAATTCAAATGCCATTCCTTACTGACAGGAAAGAGAGATTACTGTGCATATGTCTGTCTGAGGTAGTCTAGTGTTTCCCCTCACTTACTTGATCCTTCCTCAGTCACCATCCCAAGACCTTCCGCTTTGTTTTGCCTTTCAAATGCATTCAAATCCAGGACACTAATGAATTTGAAGGAAAGAGAGCCAACGTGGTTTATATCTTTTAACATGTATAGTTTTGCTCTGTTTGAATGTCAAACAGTCAAAGATTTTTGTGTTGTGATATCATTTTACCTGCAAGACTGCATGAGTCCTGACAAACTCTTGAAAAAGCCAGCATCTCCTTTTTCCTTCAGATAGTCAAGCATTTTCTACAAAAAAGGAAATACACAAAACAAATTGAGCTGTACTGTGCCACTGTACATACTGAAAAGATTGATATGGACCATAAATATTCTGATATACCTGCTGAACCAGTATGTTGCCTCCGTTGAGTATAGAGATGCCCAGCTTCAAGGTAAAGGTCACCATGGGCCCAAGCGTACCTAAAGAGGATAATCAGGGATCATACTGTGTGTGCGTGTGTGTGTGTGTGTGTGTGTGTGTGTGTGTGTGTGTGTGTTTACCTTTGCTGGCACTAATCATCTGTAACACCATCTCAGCAGCTCCTCTGTCATGCAGTCTGGCCTGCTGGTACAGAGTCTTCTGTTTCTCCATCTCTTTTTCCTAACAGGTCAACAAACACCATGTAAACACACACCATGTAAACAAACACAGCTCCTTACAAAACCATTGAAACTAGTCAAATCTAATATCTCGATGGGAGGTCCAAAACACCTCAAACGTTTTCTCTTTTCCTTCTTCATCTTCTTCTTCTTCATCTTCTGCACAGCTCTAAAGACAAAAGCTTTGGTAGTTAGATCTCTGTTGACCTCTACATGATACTAAAGACATGTATCCAAAAGCAGATTCATATAGGCTTTGTACCTTTGCCATCATGTCTGCATATGCAATATACAAAGGATCCTCTTCCAAAGAACTGAATGGAAAAGCAGGATAAACATGTGTGAATGAACCTTACATAACTAAACAAATATACTCCACAATAAACACATCTCTCAGGTGCATGACTAAGAATAAATGTGACACAATTACTTGTGCTCGAGGGCCTCTCCCTGTGTGGGGAGAAATGCTGCAGTGTTTTAGTTCAATGCGACAGTTTATTAGCCAAGGGATACACCGGCAATATTACATAGCACAGATGGAGCAAGCAGCACGATGCCAGGTGCCTAGGTGTGTGTGTGTGTGTGTTTACCTCCGCTCAGTGAGCGCATTGTGACTGAAATGCAGGATGAGCTGATGAAGAGGGTCTGGCTGCATCTCTGCCTCCTCCTCTTCCTCCTCCTCCACCTTCAGTTGGGTCTTCTGCACAAACACCCAGCCACACATCAGAGTACCACCCTACCCTGAGACCCAATCACCTGTCATTACAGAAGTGCCCTTTACCCTCTGAGACTGACAAAATGTGCCTACACTGAATTGATACACATTTTAAAGATCACAATAACTTTACTTTGAATTAGTGAAATTGCAAAAAATAAAATGAGTTGTTCAAATTACACTGCAACACGCTTCAGGAATAATGATTATCAAGGCCAATCTACTGGGCAAAAACTGGTTTAATCAACATTGTTTCCACGTCATTTCAACACCAAAAATATATGTGATGACATTGAATCAACATGGAAAACTGATTGGATTTGCAAAAAGTAAGGTATTTTTTCTATGGTCTTTTTTTTCACCCAACCTTTAACCTTTAACCTAAATTACATTGTGAATTTTTTGTTGATTGCACGTTGACAACTCAACAAAATGTGAATCAAAACTAGACGTTGAACTCACGTCTGTGCCCCGTGGAAAGGTATCAAGCAGAAATATGGATAAGTTACTATCCATATGCAGTTACCATTGCCATTATATAAAACAGTCTCCTCTGTACATCACTCACCTTAGAAACAACAAGGTGTACTTGATCAACAGAAGCACATTGAAATTAAAGATGCAGAATGTGCAGTCAAACCATGTCCCACCATGTCCCACCATGTTGCTTCATTACTAGTGTGATGGCCCATTGACTCACAGACTGAAAGCATTCCGGGTATGACACGCCACTCATCAGCAGACCATGCAGGCCCACACACAGGGACATACACACAGTACATTTAGATGGTACAGCAGTATCAAGGTTAGCGGTGTGAAGGTGTGTGTTCAGTAGAGATAAAGGGAGGAAGATGAAAGTTAAGCATGACTCTCCATGAGCCTGATCCATACTCTATAATACTTTATACTCGTCTACCACTTTATCCCTGAGAACCACAGATACTCTCCCAATGAACAGAGGCCACCAGGAAAAGATGGGGCAAAAATAGTGGTAGAGGGAATACTATTCTACATGGTCATCTCTTTTAGGATGTAGCCACTTTCCCTACATTTTAAATCTACCATATTTGTAAAAAGGCTTATAAAGTGTTATAGAGTGTTTATAACCATTTTTCTTCATTGCTGTTTTGATAAATGTAGCAGGTTCTTACACAGGACGGCATGGGGTTTTGAAGAATTTTAGAGATATCTAGAATCAAAGTTGTAAAGAAATCAACCCTTACAGGGACAGTGTATCTTAATTCTTTGATTACAACAAATTCCTCAAATGACATGACTATGACACTATACTTTGTCCATGCTGCAACAGAAAATTTATGAAGGACACCACACCTTCCATAAATTTCACCAGTAAGCCGTAACATCGTGGTTCGATGCTCTCTTACCCCTGTAGCAAGGGAAACAGCTCTAGAAACGGTACAGTTACAGTACAGTACAGCCGCCACTGACATCCAGGGTGATGTCATGCGTGCCCGCGTAGGCGTTTCAGTTTGCAAGGGACAGAGCCACACAGAGCCAGGGGCAGAACATGGATGATTGGCAGAACCCCTGCGGCACTTGGCGGGCATTGTACTGGCGAAGCGTTCATGTTGTAGCACGGCCAGGTGAGGACGGAGAAAAGAGACTAGCCCCACAGAGAGAGCACAAAGAGAGGGCTGGGCACTGGGGTGGACAGGTACAGTACTTACTGCCAGGTCCTGCACTAGCTTCTCTTCAAAAGAGTACGTCTCTGTTTCTATCCATATTCTCTGATAGCCCAGGAGGAAGAGGTTAATAGAGCGATGCCTGGGGGGGGGGGGGGGGGGTAGAGGGAGATTAGGAGGGTTAGCAGGGTGGACCAGGAGGAAGAGGAGAGGAGGGGGGTATAACATTAAGAACGGTTAATACTGGTTAGTATAGGGCAGGGCTTCCCAAACTCTGTCCTGCTTCCCCCCTCCCCTGGGTGCACATTATGGTTTTTACCCAAGGAGCACACAGCTGATTCAAATAACCAACTCATCATCAAGTTTTGATTATTTTAATCAGCTGTGTAATGCTATGGCAAAAAACATAAAGTGCACCCACGGGGGGCCCCAGGACCGAGTTTGGGAAACCCTGTTATAGGGCACTGGCAAATCCAACTGGTCACCATTGAGAAACACCTTGGAAGTTTGAACTGTACCTTTCATGTATACCCCAGTAAAAATTATCACAGGATATATTTATTCTAGCAACATCTACAGTACACTGTAATGATTAAAGCTAAATAAAATATATGGTATATAAATTACAGCGACATCGGTACAGAAACCTATAAGTTAGAAGAAAAAGCATTTGGTCAGAGTGAATATTTTAGTGATGAGTGTAGCTTTATAATAGGCAGACCAGTCAGAAAGCCAGTGGGATCACAGTATGAGAGTTATAGTTATTGTACAAACCATGGCTGGGAGGAGGGGGGAGGAACAGGAGGTCACAAACATTGTCTGAACATTACATTACCGTTAGCATGGAGAGCAGACTGTCATAGTCTGTATTCTCATGCATTTTTTCGAGCCAATAGCGTCGGTAGGCATTCAGGAAGTAATTATTACTTTTGTGCCTGAGGGGAGGTACAGTATAGTCATTCAGGAGAGATTAGAGAGAGGGTAAAGTAGCAGAGACAGAGTAGTAGATATATTGTAAAAGGTTGGTAAGCCACTGTCACAAAGGGTACAGAGCGAGTTATGTGATAGTATTAGAGGTAGAAAGGAAAAGTAGACTGACATTGCATCAAATGTCCTTAACATTTTAGCTCTAACCTGACTCAAAAGGCCAGTGCTTACTAATTACTCAACAATATGATGCAATGTCACATTCTCCAAACAACAACAATAACTAATCATTTGGTGACGAGGAGAGACATGAGAGCACACATTAAAGATGGCCGCCCCCAGGTCGAGTCTCTGTGATTGAGTTACAGTGCAGCAGGGCATGAAATTGCTTGTGTCCTTTTCTATTCCTTGATAACGTCCTGAGGCGAGACATTTGTTCGTACAGATTAGGGGAGGGACGCTTCATATTAATACAGGGTCAGAGCCCAGGAAAGAGGGGTGAGACTCATGAGGCATAGAGAAAGACATAGTGCAGGGTTGGAAATGAGAGAGAATGCTAAACTTAACACAGCCTGCTGCCTCCCAATACAGACATCAGCAGCTGGGGTATTCTATTGTAATATTTGACAATTATATAGTAATATTTATGTTTGTAAAGGACTGACTACACAACATGTAGATGGTTGTGATACCTGGGAAGATTGTAGAGAGGAGCCATGCGGAAACAGGCCACCACCGCACGCTTTCTCTGCTTGGACAGCAGCTTCTGCCACACACACTTCTTAGACCTCAACGGCTGTTCCACCTACAATTAACAAATGAAGACAAAATATGTAAGTTGTAATATAACATACGAAACAGGGTGTATGGTTAGGATCACAAATGTGACTATTATCAAGTTGAGTAAAGATCAGAGAAGCAGGACATAAAGCATCCAGGATATAGATCACAGCTCAAGGATCTGTAACATGGATATAAGGGGCCCGGATAGAGAAGTGGATGTAGGCAGTAAGGGGGATGCATGGTGCAGCCAGCCACTGACCTGCTCCAGATGGAAGACTGCAGCCGATATGCTCTGGACTCTGAACACTGTCCTCTCAGGGTCTGGAGGCCCCTCGTTCTTCACCATCACATCCTTATACAGGTTCAGCTGCCACCTCACTGCAGGGTCGTCTGACTGGGGGTGGGTTAGTACAGTGTAGGAGTTAGAAAACATCACAGATTTTTTGATAGAGTTGCTAGTTTTATGGATTACAATAATGCCATAATAGACAGCTCACCTTTTCTTGAAGGTGCAAATTTTGCCGTACATGTTCCTTCACTTCATCATCTGTGTCCTTCTGTTGAGCAAAACATGAAAACAATTAGATACACCGTCATCAGGTAGTGTGTGGCCAGTGATACCTGATCCTCAATCAGCATGAGTCCATGTGGGCTAGGATGGCCCTCTCACCAGGAGGTAACGTGTCTTGGCCAGGGAGATGAGCTCCTGGTCCCCGGGGGTGCACATGTTGAGTCCCATGGGCAGCATCTTCTTCAGGGCAGCAACGATCAGGGAGGTCTGGATGGAGTAGAACTCTCCTCGCTTCCTCTTATGCTTCCTCTCCTGGTCCTGACCCCCTGACTGTTACCAGGACGGAATGACACATTAATAATTTCACCTGGCACTCACTGAAAAATGGCACTCTATTGGCACTCTATTTTCCATATAGTTCACTACCTTTGTCTGCTAGTTGTGCACTGTATAGGGAGCCATTTGGTAATATATCAGATGGGCCACAGCCTTTTTATAATAGCCAATGCAGTCACATTCTAAATTGCTACCTTGTTCTAACTGTGCTTATTTCACAGTGGGAGCACAGCAGCTGCACACCGAAGGCTGAATTAAACCTATAGGTAGCAAAGGGAACTAAGGCATTGTTCCATCGCTGGCGGCTGAAAATATTTGCCCATGAAGCATTTCAAATGTAGCTATAACCTGAAAGCAGCATTCGCCCACAGTTTGCCTGTACCCATATGGTGAGGTGTTATAAAAAAGGACTGCACTGAGAAACACAAATGGAAGAAGCTGGCACACAGAAGACACTCATATTCAACTCAGCAAGAGAGAAAGAAACACCATTAACTGTATGCACACGCACACACACACACACACACACACACACACACACACACACACACACACACACACACACCCAGTACAGGAGCTGAGTGACACAGGCTGACTACAATGCTCGTGTCGCGTTAGCTCGCGTTGCAAAATACATTTAGAAATCTAGATTGTTCAATTATTGCACCCACACTGCTCGCACGCGCCAACGAGCGTCTGCGTTGACATGGGCTAAAATAGAAGTCAGTTCTAACGCAGATCGCGCTGCAAGTCCTGCCTCTCCCATCTCCTCATTGGTTTATAGAAGCAGGTACCCACGTGCCATCTCCTCATTGGTTATACCCACGTGGGTGACTGAAAGACGAACGAGATCGGTGGCGGTAATGCACCTCATTTATGAAAGTTGCCAATCGCAATATATATTCAAGAGAATAAAAAGCCTAGAAGGAGGAAAGATGACTAGAAAATATTCAATTGACTGTTTGTGTGGATTAATTGTCGGAGTAGAACACCTTGTGCATTTCAGGTAAAATAACAACTCAATGTATAAATACACCAGGACCAATTAGCTAGCAACAGCAAGCTAGCAAAATAGGACAAATTAGCTAGTAAATGCAATATAGCTAGCAAAATTGCCATAAAGGTTTAATGCTTTTTGACCTGTCCCCAAATTAATGAACTTGGTTCAGAGTTTGTTTTGATATTTTAACCTGCTTGTTGTGATCGCGTTTGGTGTGGGGGGACAAAATAAATGTATGCACGATGGCGCACGTGCACAGCTGGTTTGGGTTCCGTGTAATAGAGACAGCCAGTGGGAGGTAGATGCCACACACACCAGCGCAGGATTTCCATCACCCAGAAACACCCAGTGACGTGATCATGTTATTTGTCATGGGCGTGTTGACTTTCAATAACAGAGCTGGGACATGTTCGGCCCATAAGGGAATGAGAAATGCTCGTTATGATGACAAGCAGGGCTGATGAAGGAGGGGCGATAATGTGTAATGTGTTAACAGCAAGGCAGTGCAGACTATTGTGGTCCCGTGTGGCTCAGTTGGTAGAGCATGGCGCTTCCAGTGAATTAAGTGTACAAGCAGACAGGATTTAAAAAATAAAACTATCAACAAATCTATTCCCTGTACCTGAGGAGGTGACATGGCTTCTGTTTGTGAGGGAATATTAGTTGTGTTGTTTGGCCACGGGGGTTGCTGAAGCAGGGAGAGAGAAAGAGCTGAATCTGCAGAATGGAGCCCAGTAACAAGGCTCAGCTGGAATGTGCTGACAGATAGCAGCAGGAGGTTGGACTGAGGTTAGCTGGGTTAGGATGTGAACATACATGACCACAGGGGTTGCAGAGTGCTCCAAGTTATAGTCGTAGAGCACTCCAGCAGTGGGAATATGCTGTAATGTTTTGCAGGGGTGCATTTGTGTCCCCTCCAGTTTAATCATTGGAATGTGATACAAAACGAGGCAATAGTGTGCTTTAGGATCTTGCAGATGCCTCCAAGCGGTCAGGTAGGCTGAGGGAGTGTTTTTTTCAGACTGGATAAACTTCTAAAAGCAAAGTTGCGCCCCTGCTATTTTGTCTGTCTCAGAAGGCAGCCACATTTGAATAAGCCCTACCTTTGACATCTTCGTCTTGCTATCACCAGTCAGGAAAGACAGGTTGTTGATTTCATTCTGAACCACAAAGTTCTGCTCTTCCCTTTTGAAGTTCTGAGGAAAGAGCAATACCAATGTACATGATGAAGACACCTTCTGCTTTGCTCATTTCTCAATCTAAAATGTCCTATCTATTTAATCGCTAGTTTGTCCATTGTTGAGAAGGAGAAATCGTACATGTGATTTGCACCAGAGGATGAAGATCTCAGCCACCATTCTGAAGAGTTCATTGGAGTCAGCGTCTGGTTCTTTCAGCCACCTGGACCTGCAGGAGAAAGGAGAGAGAAGAGATTATTATTATATATAAAATACACTCATCAGCCAGTACCCGGTCCGGTCCGGTGCGACCCCCCCCCCCCCCCCCCCCCCCCCCATTGCCTCCAGAACAGCCTGAATGTTTCGGGCATGGATTCCACAGGGATGTTGGTCCATGCTGAGGCGATGGCATCACACCGTTTCTGCAGATTGGACGGCGGTACACCACAGCCACCAGCCTGTATCGTTGACACCTGGCAGGATGGGTCCATGGACCTTGCCTATGCCAAATCTTGACTGCCATCAGCATGCATGACGCAACAGAAACCGGGATTCGTTGGACCAGGTGATGTTTTTCCACTACTTAAGTGTGTGCAAAGCTGTCATCAAGGCAAAGGGTGGCTACTTTGAAGAATCTCAAATCTATTTAGATTTTTAAAACACTTTTTTGGTTACTACATGATTCCATATGTGTCATTTCATAGTTTTGATGTCTTCACTATTATTCTACAATGTAGAAAATAGTAAAAATAAAGAAACTCTTGAATGAGTAGGTGTGTCCAAACTTTTGACTGGTACTGAATATGTATATAATACATTATAAGAGATGAACAAACATCCATATAATATCCTCTGCTCCACAGCCTTGCCCCCAAACCAGTGTAGTCTTGAATTACAATAGGTCCTAGGGTACTGATGAAACACAACCACATCATCTCATGTCACTCCACTGTAAACAACTCAATTAGCAGGCTCACCTGTTATTGTCAACGTAATGGATGAGCATCGGGTAGAAGGCGTAGAGGTCTCTGCAGAGCACAGCGAACTCATCCAGGATGAGGAGCTCAGCCTCCTGGGTGTCTCCCTTACTGTCAGCCTTCAGTAGCTCCTCCTCCGTCACCACCTTCACGGTCTTCTTCTTCAGCTTCTCCAGCGTAGGCAGGAAGTGACTCTTCAACAGAACAGCCCTGGCCTTACTGATGATGGGCTGGGCATACACTGCGCCCACAGAAGTCATAGTGAGAAACACATTGTCAGTTGTTTTAAAAATAAAACAATACAAAAGCACTCAAGCTAGGAATGCAAAAGACAATATTTTGTCAGGCTATGGATCATCTGATCAGTACTGTATACAAATATGCAAATAGGTTTTCCCTCAAAAGCAGTATGTTTCCTAAAGCTCCAACCCACTGTGACCGACTGCTGTACACTCCCACACAGTAATGCAACCCAACTAACCTGCGATCCTCTTCATCCAGGAGGCCTCGTCGATGCCCAGGTTGCTGTTGAGGATCTTCAGGATGTTTCCCAGGATGAGGCTGAGGTGTTCTGAGGTGACGGTGGTGGAAAACACACTGTGGGGAGACGCCTGGTTCTCTGGGCCCTTCTCCCACCAGTAGGACAGGTAGTTACACAGCATGGGCAGCACCACCTCGATGACGTGGGGCATCTCTGTGTAGCGCGCCCCAGACTCAGACATGTCGTTGATGTCCTTCATCAGGACGTCTAGACGAGGCATCTCCGGACACATCTCCTCCACCGCGTCTGGCATGCCTAGGACTACACAAACACAACACAAACATAACCACAACACAACACAAATGATAAGCAAACAACCATTTAATGCAGTGTTAGGGTATACAGCATCATAATAGTGTGGAACTCACTGGCGCGTTCGCGGGCAGTCTTGGTGTTGAACACAGAGCAGGGGTTGTGTTTGTTGAGCAGTGGCTCCAGGAAGGCCACAGGCATGGCGCCTGCCAGGGTGGCCAGACACTCCCCCAGAGCCGGCAGCTGCCTGCAGGGGAGAAGAAGAGACAGACACAGATCACAGCTTTATACTATCTGTGATGTGATAGCATTCTCATATCATTATGTAAAGAATACTACCTTTCCACATAGATGTTTTTTCCAGTCCCGAGTGCATACAGGCTGGTCAGGATACGATAGCATGACACTTGGACATCGTCCACTGAAAACACAAAGCAGAAAGCGTGCTTACATTGATATGCACAGCGTCAGCAACATGATTTAAAACGCAGTGCTCCACTCCTCCCATCTCCTACAGCTATAGGTCTTGCTGTGGTCACTCACAGAGCAGGTCCACTCCAAAGTGGTGCTGGGTGATGTGTTCAAACAGGGCAGTGAGGATGGGCAGTAGTGCCACCGTGGTGTAGTTAATGTTCTGGGACACGCCCTTCATCTGTGAGCGGGAGTGGGTGAACTTCCCCAACTTCAGGTTCTCAAAGGTCTTCTCCAGGTCCTCCGCTGCATTCTCGAAGAATGTCCTTAACCCCGCCTTCACCAGCTCTGAGCCAGACTTCATCACCGTCCTGTCGGAGGGAAGGGGTTAATAATGATGGAGGAGTGTGTAGTCTGTCATTGTTGCCATTTTTGCACACAATAACCACACAATGTCCCCATGTGGGATATTAAAGTTATCATTTTTGAGAACAATCATTTCCGTATGATTGAAGCGTTCCCAAAGGACAGCTTCATTTTCGTAGAGAAGAGCCAGCTATACTACAGAGAGCTCCCAAGGGACTGTGATTTGAGCTCCCATCTGACCTTGAATATTTACAGTGCATGATTTATACAGTAAATTATGTAAATATCTAGATTCAAGGGAAGGTTGTCAGTGTAGGTATGTGCAGAAATATTACACCCCCCCCCCCCCCCCCCCCCCCAAAAAAAAACCAAACAGTTTGATACATTAAGCAGATTAGATTAGTCAATATTTTGTCAAGTATATTGTGACTCGTCGTAATGTTTTTTTGATTCTGTGTTGAATCTCCCAAAGGGAGGGAGGTGAAAGACAAAGCCTATGGGCAGGCACAGTACCATAACTACATCCTCAGTATCAACATCATGTTTAATGCATTGCTATTTTAACCTCAGTTTTTAGAACTGTTCCACACATTGTTCCTGAAACCACACATTGGTTCTGAAGAACACTAGGAGCCCAGAGCTAGCTACAGTACATGCTGTCTATGCATGCTAAGTGTACTTGTATAAATACCAGTGGGAGTTTTTTCTCTTAATGTCAATGATTCCAAGATGGCATGAATAACACAAACTGGTGAGAATAAACATGGTGTAATGTAAGTAATGTAATGTTGTATAGTTTAGACATGAGGTGGCCTCTTTTCCAATGACATGTGCTGTAAAATTGCTACGTAACAGACCTCTTTCAAACCTTTGAACTAATTTCAAACTCTGTGAACGTTTATTGTGACGTAGGACTATAGGACTGAGCTCCACCCACCTGGTGTCCAGTGTGTGGGCCAGGATGTGGAGACAGCTCACCATGGTGGTGGAGTCACTCCCTACAGGAGAGCACAGTACAGCGATTTGCACACATATCACACACTAAGTCATTCATGAAAGCAATTTAAAAAAGTGCAGAATCAGCTCCTTACCGAAGAGGGAAATCCTGTGTCTGACAAGAGCTGCCAGTTTACAGAACAGGCTGGAAAAAAGAGAACGAGAGAAAGAACGAAAGCAGGGAGGTTAAAGTAAAGGGTAAGAGGAGGAAAATATGACAAGATGAAGGGAGTAAAGAGAAGAGTAGGTAAGTAGCATACACAGGTAGTGAGAAAGTGTAACTCGCTGCAGGGTGGTGAGATGGTAGTGTACCGACCTGGTGACCATCTCCTTCTCCTTATTAGATGCATAGCCGCTGCTGCTCAGGTTCTTACTGGGAGAAGACAGGAAGTAGAGACAGTGGTTCTTGAAGTACTGGTCTATCAGAGGGAGGAGCACCTAAAGGCAAAAAAAAAACAATTTAGGAGATGTGTGACAATCTTTGTGCAATCTCATCTACTGCATTTAAATGTTCATTTGTTTCACAGATTCACAATATTCTCACTTTGGCGAAAAACTTGATTTCTTGCTCATGAGGTGACTTGTCTGTCTTACCACTGGTAGCCATGGCCTCTGAAATGGCAAGGTCAAAGGTCAATAAAGAGAAGACTGAGGCAGCATGGTCCATAACAGAGAAAAGGTAGAGGAGCATTCAAAGACATGGATATGAACGTTAAGCAGGCTCTTACCAAGGTGGGCAATGAACTCCTGGGCTGAGTTCACATACTTGAGGAGCTTCTTGAGGAACTTGTAGGCAAACCTCTTCTCCATGGAGGAAGAGTCCTGCTCCATGTCCTTCAGACCTCTACAACACAGAAGGAAGGGAATGATGAAGTGTAATTCTGTCACACCAACGCACATCAAAGTCTTTGGTCTTGACTGAAGGTGTCTTTAGTTTTCACACCCACACATGCACCCACACACGCACTCACTAACCTGGTGATAGCATAGCCGTTGATCTGTAGGAAGCAGAACAGGTCCTGGGCCTTCTCTTTGTCCCGGGCCTTCTCTTTGGCAGTCAAGGTGTCATAGGGCACTAGCAGAGGGTGAGTTGCCCCACCTGGAACCACAAACAACAACACTGAAACAAAGAGAACCAATAAATCTCACATTTACTCTGACTACATTCCTCTGGCTCCTCCATCTCACAGTGATTGAAGAGTATTATAGAATCACCTCTAATTCCAAGGTCATTCTTTTTTTTCTTAGCCCAGATGTTGTGATAATTCTCAGCCACAACCTCCATCATGCCCTTGATCCAAAGAGCAAAGAGAACATCTGTTAATTAAATAACATATCCACAGCCCTGTCATAAACAAAATAGTTATTAACAGCTACAAATTAACAACTGTGAGGTTCACTCACCTGTAACTCTCTAGACAGAACCACATTGCTGGTGTCTAATGGGTTGAAACCGTTACCCTGCCAAAATACAACATGAAAAACGAGTTAGAAGTCAAAAGAAACATTGAACATCTGACTCAGCAGGCCTGGTATATACAGCACTAGGAGGAGCGGGCCATCAGACTGAGTACCTGAGAGGAGGACTGGGAGATCTTCCGCATCTTCTCACTCTCCCGTAGGGACATGGTCTCTCCATCCTTGGTCCTGTCAATGTTCCAGCCCATAGCCAGCATGCTCTTCAGAGTCTCCCTCACCGGCAACCTGTGGATCTCCTTCTCCTGAGGACCACAGGAGTTAACACAGCACACAGACACGGATACACACACCAAGAGTTAACAATCAGTTAGGTCACTAGTGCTCACATTAGTGCATGCTGTAGTTCAAATTCAAACCCTATGCTGTGTAATGCTGCAATGAACTACACCTTCTCTGTAAGGCCTTTGTAGGTCCTGAGCTGAGGGTGAGTCTTGGCCTTCTCATCTATACAGTCTCCGTACTTCCATCCCAACATCACCTGAAGTGCAGAGACAAGTATGACCCTTCTACAGAGCTGATGTTACATTTTATCAGCTAGTTCTTCAACCCAAATAAAAACAAATAGAGTGAGCAACCCTGAAACAAGCCTCATAGTATTTCTTCCAAGAGCGTACTGAAAAGCCTTTATAAAATACAGTGCCAAAGCATTTTATTCTTAATCTTTATGCCCTGCAATAAAGAATTGATTCCTGGTGTCATTTTGCGGCATCAAATACACGTTATCCTGGCAGAGGAGCTCATCTTTGGCCTACCTTCTCTGCTGACCATTTGTCATGGGAATGCTCAGCATATTTGTTGGCAACATTTTCCAGTTTCTCTGGAAGAGATATGCTGTAAAAACAGAGTAAAAATTACTCACTGCAGGTATAAATCTGGAGCATCCAAAATAATACATACTGGAATAAAGCATATGCAAATGCAGAGTCAAAGTATATAAAATCACTGCACATTACATCAAATAAATTGTGTGCATAATTTTAAAGTGGCTCCTATAAAAAGCTATTCAATTACAAGTCAGAGTAGTATCACTTTAATTAAATTGTCCTTAATTTGCTCAGACAGTCACCCTGTACACTAGTCTCTGATGGCCACTCACTTGGCTGTGCTGATGGGTTTGGGGTCGAAGTTGCCCTGAGCGTCCACAGACGCAGGCTTCTCCAGGGTGGTGCTGATGGTGGAGTCTATGTAGTCAGGTGGTAAGGCCCCAGATATGGCACTCAGACAGGGCATGGCCATCTTAAAGAGATCTGCATCGTACTTCTGCTGGGAGACAGTGTGTGATTAGTTAACTATCAAAGAAAGCTCCATTGAGATCTCAATAAGGCTAATCTAGTGACTAGAGACTGCAGGAATGGCTAGAGGATACAAAAGATGCTTAATGCAGAGTTGTCCCAGTTAGTGGCGCAGTGGTCTAAGGCAATGCATCTCCGTGCAATAGGTGTCACTACAGTCCCTGGTTTGAATCCAGATTGTATTATATCTGGCTGTGATTGGAGTCCCATAGAGCGGCACGCAATTGGCCCAGCGTCATCCGGGTTTGGCCGGGGTAGGCCGAATTTGTTCTTAACTGACTTGCCTAGTTAAATAAAGATCAAATAAAACATGTATAAATACAGAGAGCAGATACAGAGATTGATGATGTTCTCAGCCTGGGCTCTCTCTCACCAGCTTCATTTTCATGTGTGCACTCCAAGATGTGCACACATGTCCAGACAACTACATCAAAAAGAGGACCATCATGAAATGAATGTTCATATTCAACATCTACTTTGATTTGAAAAATGTAAATGCAACAGGAAAGGCAATGAGACATTCTTACAAAGAAAATTCAATTGTATACCAATGCTCCCTGTCAGAAACGTGGTACGAGATTACTGAAGGTTATGACCTATTGGCTTGATGATCAAAGCTCAGTACAGCCCTAGCTTGATTGGCTCATTATCAGCTTTTGAAGGCTTAACTAGGAGCCCTGTTGGAGACCTGACGTTCTCCTGGGTGCTGTGTTAGAGGTGACCTCGCTTTACCCTCTGTGAGAGCGAATCCAAGACACCCCAGAAGATCTTCTTTGTGAGGAGCAGTTCCTCGTCTGAGGCCATGCCGTAGCTGCCCCAGCCTGATGGCAGACAGTAGTACTTCCAGCTCTGCTCGTAGTGGTTGGTCAAGAGCTGTGGCGGACACACAGGGTCAAAGGTCAGTCCATTAGACTTAGTGGGAGGATGTATGTACACTCTGCTGTTATCTACACTGAAGGACTGGCAAACAGACACCTTAGTAACTGGCATACCGAAACACAACACCCTGGCACCGAGCCAAACATCCCACGTAGGATCTCAAGCTGATGATACGTCATGCAAAATTAGTTCTTACTAGCTCAGCATAAAAACAGACAAGTGCCCCATGTGAGTGGAAGCAGAATCAACTGTGTTCACTCTTCCACAGGCAGGCTGCTATTGTTACTACAGTCTCTCTGGAGGGAAAACTCTGACAGAGAGGAGCAGTGAAGTCAACACGGTTCAATTCTTCCAGGCTAGTCTCTGCTCTCCGATGCTCGGCTGTTGTATTAAAAACAGCACAACTGCCAACATCTGCTTAATGGGGGGGGGGGGGGGGGGGGGGGCAGGTGGGCAGACGAAGAGAGAGGTAGAGGGATGGAGAGGACACATACCCTGAGAGGCATCTTGCAGTACTCTGTCAGCAAGGGCACGTCAAAGACCAGGCGGCGCAGGAGCTGCTGCAGCATGGAGGGGCGGAGGTACCTGCAGACAGAGGAGGACCAGGGAGGGAACAGGAGATCAGAGAGACATCATCCAGAATAATACTGCTTCTGTTTAGCTTAAGCATTTATATGGCCACACAGTGAGCTTATTGCTTCCTAAAGTACATAGTGGAACACCTTACCTGCAGACAGCCAGCAGACACTCCTCGATAGCATCTCTCTGGGCCTTGGTGAGAGAGCGGCCCTTGGACAGCCTGTAGATGGTGTGTAGCGTGGAGTCGATTAGCGTGGCGTAGTGCTCTGTGCCAGCGAAGTGGGGGGCACAGCGGGTGAGCAGAGGAAGCATGGCAGAGCCAATGTACCTGTTCATGGCCAGAGCTGTCTCTGTGGTGCTGAGTACCTCCTACAGTGGAGGGTTCAGAGGGCACAATAGACCTGTCATCTAGCAGTCATCTCACCACCTAAGCACAACTTCAACTGTTCCACAATCACTATCATTAGGTATGCTCACAGATAAGACTTTCAACTACTGCAAACAGAAGCCACGTGTGAGGCTAAATCTGCACATTTGTCCTTAGGGAATTGCTGATGAGGAATTAAAACAGCAGAGCAAAGTCTGTGTCCTCCTAGGGCTAGTCATATCTACAGAGTACTACTCTCTAATACCAGGCCTGGAAGATGCTTAGCATCTTGCTGCATGGGAATCAAGCAGACTTTTATTTGCTAACTGCTGGATTACGTGGGTAGTTGATCATTAGCGCTTCCTAGTGTGGATCAATGTGCTGCATGTCTGTATAGGAGTTAGGCGGCTGGTGGCTCAGGGGCTATTCTTGGACTTTATCACATTAACACTGTGCTGGGGCTGGGGTGGAAGGTTGTCTCAGAAAAATATCAAAAACAAGCAGAGCCAGGGATATTCCAGCCCTTGTCTCACCGCCTGCCTGCCCAGGCAATCACCAGGGTCAACCTCTACGAATACTCCAGTCAGCCCACACACACACCAGACTTTTTAGACAATCAGTTTTAAATACACCAACTCCCTCTCACACACAAGCCCTTAAATACACAGCATCCACTCCACTCAACTCCCACATCCTTAAATACCTCAACCCACTTGTCTGGTAAACAAAGAACTAGATGGCAAAACAAACAACTTGATGCCTTTGCCAAATATGGTCTCCCACCTCTCAGCTGAGGGTGAGTCCACCACCTACCGTGTCCAGAGAAGCAGAAGCTCGCAGGTCTGGCAAGAAGCCCACTTCCAGCAGGTGAAGTAGGAAGCTTTGATCCTCGATACCATAGACCCGGTCCAGGAATAGCACCATGGGGGCCTTGTGGTCCGGGCAGAAACTGGCCGCCATATCAGGCTCTGTCACAGTGCCGTCTGTGGTGGAGATAGAGAGGTGGAGAAAGTGAAATTAGGATATAAAGAAATGGTGAGATACACAAAGGAGGAAAACAAAATAAGAATATGGAGGTGTTGGGTCTCTGTGTAAACATGACTTGTGTTCTACATGTCTTTCTTGCAGTATTCACACAGCTGGAGAGCTACCCATACATTACATCAAGTCTCTTCTGTTGAAGAAAGCCATATGTATTCATTAGCAGCACTGCAGGGTTTCTGGGGAGGGAGACACCGCTGAGTGATTCAGTTCCCACTGGGCATAGATGTAAATTCAACATCTATTCCACATTGGTTCTACGTCATTTCATTGAAATACCATAGAATCAACGTTGGTTCAACCAGTGTGTGGCCAGTAGGTTGTTGGCCAGACAACAACTCTCATTGTGTGGCGGTGCTAGCTAGCAGCGTCTTAAGATCCGAGCGTTGCCTTGCATGTGTAGAGCAATCAATAGAGAAGAATACACAGTAACAGAACAGAAATGAGAGGGAGATGAGGAGAGCAGAGCAGGCTTACTCAAAGCTGTGGGAGGTAGACAGACATGCACTGTGAGCTGGGATCAACAGCACTTCAGCACCACCATTGGGTTTCCTACTTTATTATCAATAACTCAACCAATTTTATTGGGCAGTCCTCTACCTTTGTGAATGACAGGCATCTTGAGGGTTACGCTGATGATGCCCACCAGGTCTTCAGTGGGCACTAGGGAGCGCAGGATGGCACGGATACGCAGGGCCTCCCCTTTCCCCTTGTTAATCAACTGAGGGAGGATGAGAGAGGCATTAGTCCGATTGGTGGAGAACATACATTCATTCAACCTTTACTTATCCAGGTGAGTCAGAGTGAACAGATGCTGAGATGTTTCGAATGCAAATGAACTCAGAGTAGGTGAGGGTTCATATGATCTGTGATGGGACCATCAGCTAAACTCACGTGCATCTCTGGGGCACAGCGTCCCAATAGGTCGATGAGGGCAGAGTAGAAGGACATGATGGCATTTCCCATGTGAACCACCTCTTCCTCCTCATCATCCTCAGCAGACCTGCCCACAACAAACACAGGAGGGGGAGTGAGAAGGTCTGATGGGTCTTGTTATCTTAACTAACTGATGAGGATCTTACAGGGTTTACTTCGCTATGTACTATTAACTCTACCCAGCTAGCACATTTGGTTCCTTGGAGTTTTAGGAACGTATGTTTTTGGTTTCCCAATGGTTCTGGGAACAAAGCCATACGTTTCCTGACTGGTAAAATTAAACTTTTTTTAAACGTTCTTAGAACGGAAGTGAAAATTTAGCCTGTTCTGGGAACATACATTTTTCGGTTGCAGGGAGGTTCTGAGAACGCTTTACTATGGTTCCCTGAACGTTTTCCTGGTAGGTTTTATTATTTTCTGAGAAGGATAATTATAGGCTATTTGAAGGTAATTAAATTACGGTCTGAGAACATGTTTCATTGAGACTTCTGGCTTAGGTTAACTGTTTTGAATTCCAAGCACAGATAGGACAAATTAATCATGCTAACACATGTATTTCTTATTGTGGCATGGTGTCAGTTAGATTCAAACATGTGATTCAAACATGTGAGATAGCATGACATACATTTTTTAACCATGCAAAGCTGTTCATTTTAGTCTATTTAAACAGAACCCATTTCAAAGGAAACAAGCACTCTTTAAGACCAGGTGTGAACAATTAATGGATGCGGCAAACACACCTGAACAAGATAGTGGATAGATAACAGAATGTACAGTACCAGTCAAAAGTTTGGACACACCTACTCATTCAAGGGTTTTTCTTTATTTGTACTATTTTCTACATCGTAAAATAATAGTGAAGACATCAACACTATGAAACAACACATATGGAATCATGTAGTAACCAAAAAAGTGTTCTCTCAACCATGTTCATGAGGTAGTCATCTGGAATACATTTAAATTAACAGGTGTGCCTTCTTAAAAGTTAATTTGTCGAATCCTACTTAATGCGTTTGAGCCAATCAGTTGTGTTGTGACAAGGTACGGGTGGTATACAGAAGATAGTCCTATTTGGTATAAGACCAAGTCCATATTATGGCAAGAACAGCTCAAATAAGCAAAGAGACAGTTCACCATTACTTTAAGACATGAAGGTCAGTCAATGTGGAAAATATCAAGAACTTTGAAAGTTTCTTCAAGTGCAGTCACAAGAAACATCGAGCGCTATGATGAAACTGGCTCTCATGAGGACCGCCAACAGGAAAGGAAGACCCAGAATTACCTCTGCTGCAGAGGATAAGAGTTACCAGCCCAAATAAATGCTTTACAGAGTTCAAGTAACAGACACATCTCAACATCAACCGTTCAGAGGAGACTGAGTGAATCAGGCCTTCATGGTCAAATTGCTGCAAAGAAACCACTACTAAAGGACACCAATAATAATAAGAGACTTGCTTGGGCCAAGAAACACGAGCAATGGAGATTAGACCGGTGTAAATCTGTCCTTTGGTCTGATGAGTCCAAATTTGATATTTTTGGTTCCAACCGCTGTGTCTTTGTGAGACGCAGAGTTGGTGAATGGATGATCTCAGCATGTGTATTTCCCACCGTGAAGCATGGAGGAGGAAATGTGATGGTGTGGGGGTGCTTTGCTGGTTACACTATCAGTTATTTATTGAGAATTTAAGGCACACTTAACCAGCAAGGTTACTACAGCATTCTGCAGCGATACTCCATTCCATCTGGTTTGCACTTAGTGAGACTATTATTTTGTTTTACAACAGGACTATGACACACTTCCAGGCAGAGTAAGGGCTATTTGACCAAGAAGGAGAGTGATGGAGTGCTGCATCAGATGACCTGTCCTCCACAATCATCCAACCTCAACCCAATTGAGATGGTTTGGGATGAGTTGGACCGCAGAGTAGGAGAAATCCATGACATCATGGTGATTTTCCAGTATCTATATTGTTTTCTCAGAAGTGGGGAACATACCTGAACATATATCAATATGGGGTTAATCATTAGACATGTGTAAGGATAACGTAGGCTACTGGATACGTACATGGGTTAATCATTCATTGGCAACATAGGCCTGAACTTGTGAAGGTCAGTGACTATGTACTTTAGTTAATCAACACTAGAACCACAAGCCATGTATATGTATTGGGGAGACATGTTACATACTGGGAAGATATGTTTGTATTAATCAAATACTATTAGAAAAACACATATTAGGAATATATATATGCAATAAATGTATTCTTTTTTTGTATTAGAACTGTGGTGTCGCCACCAATATAATCTAAACTTGAGCTAGATAAGTCAGATGTGGGGGTAAACAAGCCAGAATTGAGACAGAAAGATAATGGTGGCGCAGGGCCAAGGGGTGTTAATCATTTACATAGAAAGGAGTTACTGTGTATGTTATGCAAGAGTGGAAAGGTATAAAAGCTCTTCCATGGAATTGCTCGGCTTCTGTTACTTTTGTAATAAAGTCTCATTGAATTTACAAGTTCCGGTATCTGAAAAATATTTGATTCAATATTTCCACGACAAGATTCAAGGAAAAGCAGCCAACAAGTGCTCAGCCTATGTGGGAACTCCTTCAAGACTGTTGGAAATGCATTCCAGGTGAAGCTGGTTGAGAGAATGCCAAGAATGTCATCAAGGCAAAGGGTGGCTACTTTGAATAATCTCAAATATAAAATAGATGTAGATTTGTTTAACACATTTTTGGTTGTTACAGTGCCTTGCGAAAGTATTCGGCCCCCTTGAACTTTGCGACCTTTTGCCACATTTCAGGCTTCAAACATAAAGATATTAAACTGTATTTTTTTGTGAAGAATCAACAACAAGTGGGACACAATCATGAAGTGGAACGACATTTATTGGATATTTCAAACTTTTTTAACAAATCAAAAACTGAAAAATTGGGCGTGCAAAATTATTCAGCCCCTTTACTTTCAGTGCAGCAAACTCTCTCCAGAAGTTCAGTGAGGATCTCTGAATGATCCAATGTTGACCTAAATGACTAATGACGATAAATACAATCCACCTGTGTGTAATCAAGACTCCGTATAAATGCACCTGCACTGTGATAGTCTCAGAGGTCCGTTAAAAGCGCAGAGAGCATCATGAAAAACAAGGAACACACCAGGCAGGTCCGAGATACTGTTGTGAAGAAGTTTAAAGCTGGATTTGGATACAAAAAGATTTCCCAAGCTTTAAACATCCCAAGGAGCACTGTGCAAGCGATAATATTGAAATGGAAGGAGTATCAGACCACTGCAAATCTACCAAGACCTGGCCGTCCCTCTAAACTTTCAGCTCATACAAGGAGAAGACTGATCAGAGATGCAGCCAAGAGGCCCATGATCACTCTGGATGAACTGCAGAGATCTACAGCTGAGGTGGGAGACTCTGTCCATAGGACAACAATCAGTTGTATATTGCACAAATCTGGCCTTTATGGAAGAGTGGCAAGAAGAAAGCCATTTCTTAAAGATATCCATAAAAAGTGTTGTTTAAAGTTTGCCACAAGCCACCTGGGAGACACACCAAACATGTGGAAGAAGGTGCTCTGGTCAGATGAAACCAAAATTGAACTTTTTGGCAACAATGCAAAACGTTATGTTTGGCGTAAAAGCAACACAGCTGAACACACCATCCCCACTGTCAAACATGGTGGTGGCAGCATCATGGTTTGGGCCTGCTTTTCTTCAGCAGGGACAGGGAAGATGGTTAAAATTGATGGGAAGATGGATGGAGCCAAATACAGGACCATTCTGGAAGAAAACCTGATGGAGTCTGCAAAAGACCTGAGACTGGGACGGAGATTTGTCTTCCAACAAGACAATGATCTAAAACATAAAGCAAAATCTACAATGGAATGGTTCAAAAATAAACATATCCAGGTGTTAGAATGGCCAAGTCAATGTCCAGACCTGAATCCAATCGAGAATCTGTGGAAAGAACTGAAAACTGCTGTTCACAAATGCTCTCCATCCAACCTCACTGAGCTCGAGCTGTTTTGCAAGTAGGAATGGGAAAAAATTTCAGTCTCTCGATGTGCAAAACTGATAGAGACATACCCCAAGCGACTTACAGCTGTAATCGCAGCAAAAGGTGGCGCTACAAAGTATTAACTTAAGGGGGCTGAATAATTTTGCACGCCCAATTTTTCAGCTTTTGATTTGTTAAAAAAGTTTGAAATATCCAATAAATGTCGTTCCACTTCATGATTGTGTCCCACTTGTTGTAGATTCTTCACAAAAACATACAGTTTTATATCTTTATGTTTGAAGCCTGAAATGTGGCAAAAGGTCGCAAAGTTCAAGGGGGCCGAATACTTTCGCAAGGCACTGTACATGATTCCATATGTGTTATTTCATAGTTTTGATGTTTTCACTATTATTCTACAATGTAGAAAATAGTAAAAATAAAGAAAAACACTTGAATGAATAGGTGTGTCCAAACTTTTGACTGGTACTGTATATGTTTAAAAAATAACATTCTTAGAACGTACTTTGACCATTACTAATGTTTTCTTGTGGTTTTTATGGAACGCTTTCTTAATGTTCTGAGAACATGAGTTTAAATAGAACCATGAGGAAGCCTGCAGAAAAAGTTATGCTGAAGTACTGAAATGCCCATAGAAGAATGTTTGTTAAGGTTCGCTGAACGTTCTGAGAACATGACTTGAAATAGAATGTTATGTGCCAGCTGGGTATGCTGTTAGCTCTTGCTCTATAGCTATGGCAGGTACAGTATGTATCTTACATGTCAGAGCTGACCCCCTGGGCAGAGGAGGGCAGGTCCAGAGCAGGGTTCTCAGAGATCTTGATGGCCTCCTTCATGGCTGCTAGCAGCCCGTTACCCCCCTCTCCTCTCAGGGCCGGACCAAAACACTCTGGACGCCTGATCAGTAGCTTCACCACCACACTGGAGTTCTCCTCCACACTCTCACCTGGAACACACACACGGACACACACACCAGGTTAACAAAACAAATATATCAGTGGTAAACTGCATTAGCACATTGACATCGACACAAGATGCACATAAAAATGCATTGGAGGTGGAAAAACACACACACATATATCAACAACTCTGACATAGACATAATACTCCAACGGGCACCCAAACGCCTCAGAGGTGAACAGCATCAGATATAAACCTCATCTTGTGAGTGCTTGCCAATGTATCGCTACTTTTTTTTGGTCCATCACTGTCAGGAAGGAAATTAATGGCTGCTTTGCTCTTTCAGCCAGGAGCTGTTCCTCCACTGAGCTCTACTGGCACTGAGGTTGTAGCTCCCAGATACTAACAGACAGGCCCTCTCTAACCCTGCCTACACCTGGTGTGGATGGCACAGTACAGTACCAAGCCCCATTTTCCACTTTACCCTACAGAGACCAAGGTTCAGTACAGTAGCTGTTGACAGTCATTACAGTACAGTGTCCTAGCTACCATTAACAAAGACAGCAAAGCGCAGGAAGGAGAGGTAGCGCTCGCCCTCTATGGGGTTCCAACCGATGTCAGGGTAACCTTTGTCCAGCAGCATGGGACAGCTCTGGAGCCCACAGCCTGCTAGGTACGTCACCACCTGCAACACACAACCAGGACACAATCAGGGCACACCAAGGTCACAAATCAGGACACAATCAAGACACAACCAAGACAAGCTTAATAACAGACACATGGACTGAGGATAATCTTAAACACATAGACACAAAACACTAATTCTAATGCACACACATCAACATACACAAATCCACTAGAGACAGCATCTCCTACCTTATCCAGGTCGGGTTCCTCCAGGGCCAAGGCCAGGCCGTTATTGTCCATCACAGAGGAGGCAGCCACGTCTAGAGGAGTAGAGCCCCTCATGGCCGGAGACGCTGTGGGAAGAAAACATATATAGGGTCCCAATAAAGTAGCTTCTTTCTTACAGGCATTTACAACAATTATGGTATATAGAGAACGAATCTCCATTCCACTAAGTCTGAGGTAGTCAGCAATTGTGTAAATGTGTGTCTTTATTTTTTTTTTTATATATAGTGTGTAATGTCTATGTTAGTGTTTTAAATGTATGCAAATTGCAAAAGTAATTGCAAAAGTAATTTTGTCTGTAATGTATTTTTCGTTATGTGTGGGACCATAAATCATAAATCATTGAGAAAGAAGATAGTGGGAGTAACAAAGCCAACAGCAGGGGGCAGCATTTACACTCATGAACCAGGACCAGGCTCTGATTGGACTGGCAGATTGCTCATCTGTCAACTGATCTAAACCAAACTTTCCAGCTCCTACTTGCAACAATTACACATAGCTTCTATTGTTTCACTGAGTTTATCCAAGCCTATGAACACTGCTTGAGGAGAAATCACTGATGTAAAGGACACTTCAATTTCTGTGTTTTCATAAACAGAAATATTAAAAAAATGTGTAAAATGAGTGAAGGAGTGCCTTGAACTTGCCCAATAATAAACGCTTGTTTTTGTTTGAATACAGTGTGCCCTAACAAATAAGACCCAGGTGTACCTACCCAGGCCCACGCTGCTGTTTTCCAAGAGGTAGCTGAGGTGGTCAAACATGGCCTTCTGGTTCTGACGACTGATCCTGCAGAAGTAACACAGAAAACGACAGCAACTGGCCACCATCTTGGGGAACGCTATCTCCTGCGAGAAGAAGAAAGAGAATAGACTTAATGGAGGTTCAACCTGTACAATTCTCAGTACAAAACAGACACTTAGCTGACATACAGTGCATTCGGAAACTATTCAGACCCCTTGAGTTTTTCCACATTTTGTTACGTTACAGCCTTTTTCTAAAATTGATTGAATCATATTTTTTTCCCCCCTCATTAATCGACACACAATACCCCATAATGACAAAGCAAAAACAGGTTATTAGGATTTTTTTTACATCGGTATTCAGTCCCTTTACTCAGTACTTTGTTGAAGCACCTTTGGCAGCGATTACAGCCTGGAGTCTTCTTGGGTATGACCCTTCAAGCTTGGCACACCTGTACTTGGGGAGTTTCTCCCATTCTTCTCTGCAGATCCTCTCAAGCTCTGTCAAGTTGGATGGGGAGCTTCGCTGCATAGCTATTTTCAGGTCTCTCCAGAGACGTTCGATTGGGTTCAAGTCCGGGCTCTAGCTGGGCCACTCAAGGACATTGAGAGACTTGTCCCGAAGCCACTCCTGCATTGACTTTGCTGTGTGCTTAGGGTCGTTGTCCTGTTGGTAGGTGTACGTTCGCTCCAGTCTGAGGTCCTGAGTGCTCTGGAGCAGGTTTTCATCAAGGATCTCTGTACTTTGCTACATTAATCTTTCCCTCGATCTTGACTAGTTGACTCGATGTTGCCAAGTATCCTACAGACATGACGATTGGCATTTAGGCCAAAGAGTTCAGTCTTAGTTTCATCAGACCAGAGAATCTTGTCTGAGAGTCTATAGTTGCCTTTTGGCAAACTCCAAGTGGGCTGTCATGTGCCTTTTACTGAGGAGTGACTTCCGTCTGGCCACTCTACCATAAAGGCCTGATTGGTGGAGTGCTGCAAAGATGGTTGTCCTTCTGGAAGGTTCTCCCATCTCCACAGAGGAACTCTGGAGCTCTGTCAGAGTGACAATCAGGTTCTTGGTCACCTCCCTGACCAAGGCCCTTCTCCCCCAATTGCTCAGTTTGGCCGGACGGCCAGTTCTTGGAAGGGTCTTGGTGGTTCCAAACTTCTTCTATTTAAGAATAAATGGAGGCCACTGTGTTCTTGGGAACCTTCAATGCTGCAGACATTTTTTTGGTACCCTTCCCTAGATCTGTGCCTCGACAGTCCTGTCTCAGAGGTCTATGGACAATTCTTTCAGCCACATGGCTTGGTTTTTGCTCTGACATGCACTGTCAACTGTGGGACATTGTATAGACAGGGGTATGCCTTTCCAAATAATGTCCAATCAATTGAATTTACCACAGGTGGACTCCAATCAAGTTGTAGCAACATCTCAAGGATGATCAATGGAAACAGAATGCACCTGAGCTCAATTTTGAGTCTCATAGCAAAAGGTCTGAATACTTATGTAAATAAAGTCTTTGTTTTTTATTTTTAAGAAATGTACTAAAAGGTCTAAAAACCTGTTTTCGTTTTGTCATTATAGGGTATTGCGTGTATATTTAAAAATATAATACATTTTAGAATAAGGCTTGGCCTCCTGAGTGGCACAGCTGGCAGCTTCATTAAATAGTACTTGCAAAACACCAGTCTCAATGTCTACAGTGAAGAGGCGACTTCCGGGATGCTGGCCTTCTTGGCAGAGTTCCTCTGTCCAGTGTCTGTGTTCTTTTGCCCATCTTAATGTTTTCTTTTTATTGGCCAGTTTGAGATATGGCTTTTTCTTTGTATCTCTACCTAGAAGGCCAGAATCTCAGAGTCGCTTCTTCACTGTTCACGTTGAGACTGTTGTTTTGCGGGTACTATTTAATGAAGCTGCTAGTTGAGGACTTGTGAGGCATCTGTTTCTCAAACTAGACACTGTAATGTACTTGTCCTCTTGCTCAGTTGTGCACTGGGGCCTCCCGCTCCTCTTTCTATTCTGGTTAAAGCCAGTTTGCGCTGTTCTGTGAAGGGAGTACAACACAGCGTTGTACGAGATCTTCAGTTTCTTGGCAATTTCTCACATGGAATAGCCTTCATTTCTTAGAACAAGAATAGACTGACGAGATTCAGAAGAAAGTTATTTGTTTCTGGCCATTTTGAGCCTGTAATCGAACCCACAAATGCTGATGCTCCAGATACTCAACTAGTCTAAAGGCTAGTTTTATTGCTTCTTTAATCAGGACAACAGTTTTCAGCTGTGCTAACATAATTGCAAAAGGGTTTCCTAATGATCAATTATCCTTTTAAAATGATCAACTTGGATGAGCTAACACAACGTGCCATTGGAACAAGAGTGATGGTTGCTGATAATGAGCCTCTGTACACCTATGTAGATATTCCCTAAAGAATCTGCCGTTTCCAGCTACAATAGTAATTTACAACATTAACAATGTCTACACTGTATTTCTACACTGTTATAAATGGACAAAGAAATGTGCTTTTCTTTTAAAAACAAGGACATTTCTAAGTGAACGGTAGTGTATATATATATATATATATTTAGAATAAGGCTGTAACGTAACAAAATGAGGAACAATTCAAGGGGTCCGAATACTTTCTGAAGACACTGTACTATAAGTAGATGTAAATCTTCGCTCTCACACAAGCAAAGACAGACAGAGGAGTGTGTTGAGTCTACTGACTACTTGGTTTCCTCAGGGCTTGTTACTATAAATCCCCTTCACTAATGAATGCCTGCTGGGATGTGTTTATTTCTGCACTCCTCTGCCTTCCCAACACACACTCAGCCTCCCTGCTACGTACAGTACAGTCACCCTTACATTGCTCTGCAGCACACACACATTGAAGCTCTGGAAAACCTGACTTTTATGTATTAAATCCTACCACCAATATTTTCTCAAGCTTGTTTATTGATGTGGTGCCAAAGTCCAAGGACATTATTACAACGACGTTCAAGAATGACACCTTGCAATTGCAGAATGGAAACAGGGAGCTTGTGTTACCTTTCTCACACCACTACAGTATTCATTTCAATAGACCCTTTCCATGCCCCGTTGTTAGAGCGCAATATATTCTTGTAAAAAATAAAGAGCGGCACACACTCTATATACAAGCTCTCAGTAATTTATTAATTATGTTTTGTCACACAGTGCCTTCTTCAGGGTTATATCATGAATGATTGAACCAAGTTATATGGTTTGATTGCCCACTGTTATTTTGGTATGGTTCAATAAGGATAAAGGATAGATTAAGGAAACAGGGAACACACAACCATATTGGAGGTCTGGTGAGGTGACCAAACAATAGTGCCAATTACTTACTATTGGGCAATGGAACCAGAGGAAGCTTGCGTTACCTTTCTCACACCACTACAGTATCCATTTCAACACACACTTTCCACACCCCATTGTTAGAGCTCAATTTATGTCCAGAACTTTACTGAGGGTCAGGGCTGTTGAAATGCCTGGTTTATTATGTAAATAGTCTTGTAGAACTCTGGTATTGATGATCCATTTGAGGGTAAGTCATTGATATGAATGCTCAGAGTGAAAGAGTTGTGAACTCAGCTGGCCCACATCTGCCACCACCTTTCACACTGTGTTTGTAAGCACCACGGCATATTAGGCAGCCATCATTCAAAATGGATTCATATATACAGTAGCATGGGAAGGGTGTGGCGTGCACAGGGGAGGACCAGGAGGTTGAACTCAGACTTCTATTCAGGAATGGGATCCTAGCCAGAGTTCTCAGATTAACAGTGAGTACAGTGAGGACAAACCTAGCCTGCCTCTCTCCTTCCACACTGAGTCCAAACCTAGAGTCACTGGGTTCTGATTGTGACAGTGGAGCCCAGTTTGCACCACAGGATCCAGAGATGGCCTCAATGAAGCTGGAAGACTGCAGTTAAACACTGGAGCTGAATGTCAACATTAAAGATGAAGAAGAGGAGCAAAATGGGAAATCTGTTTATCATGGTAAGGGCAGGTTCTATTTTTCTAGAAGTTACCCACTGGGCACAAACTGGTTGAATCAATGTTGTTTCAACGTATTGTGACGTGGAATCTGTGTGAAAAATACATTGGATTGGAAAAAGGCATCAACGTAAACTATTGTTTTGAAGGTGGAATTTCAACTACAGGATTATGTTATAATTTAACATATTTTCAACATAGACAAACATTGAATACAATATGTTGAATTTGTTCCTTTGAAACAATGTCAGATCTTCAATGTTATATCCACGATAAGAATAGGTCGTGCAGCATTTCCTACTGGAGAGTTAAGGATAACTTAAAAACACAGTAACATATACATAAAATAGAGAAGCCTTAATACTGCTCTGACTGTGGAGAGTTTCTCTCAACTGGGCCACTTAAAAATACACCAAAGTAAACACACAGGAGAGAAGCCATACTCCTGCTCTGACTATGAAAAATGCTTTATAACATCAAATGACCTTAAAATTCATCAGAGCGCACACACAGGAGAGAAGCTTTACTTCTGCTCTGACTGTGGGAATAGTATCTCCGTGTTGAGCTACTTAAAAAGACACCAATGTATACATAAAGGATACATAAAGAAGCCTTAGTACTGCTCTGACTAAGAAGAGTTTCTCCCAATTGGGCAATGTAAAAACAAACCAACGGATACATACTGGAGAGAAGCCTTACTACTGCTCTGACTGTGGAAAGTGCTTCACAACATCAGCTGAGCTAAAAGTTCAGAGAATACACACAGGAGAGAAGCCTTACCACTGCTCTGACTGCGGGAAGAGTTTCTCTCAACTATGGATGGGCACGGTTATTTGAGTATTCAAAAATCTGAATGGATGTTAATATTAGATTACTTGGGAGAGTATTAATAAAAATAATAATACAAATAATGTATTTTTTAAAAGTCTGTCTAAAATTAAATACAACTATCTATCTAAGTGACATTGCTACATAGCCTACGAGGATAAACCATGACATTCACCATTTTTATAAAAAAAATGTTTTTATGAGTGCGTCCCATAAAAAAGACGCACCCGAAGCCTACACATTTCACACGTGTATCTTGTTGTTATTGTCAGTCAATCAAAGTGGCGCTACAGTCAGAGGCTCCATGTGTAGCAAGTGAAGTGGGAGATTTCTAGTCAATGGAAAATGGAATTCAAATTATGGAATTAAGTTGGCTAAATGAGAAGCAGTAGGCTACAATGATCAACCAAAAGGTAGGCTATTGTTTAATATGAATGGAGTTATTGTAGACAAGTTCGGGGAGCACAGCAAAATAGCCTCAATTAGTCTTATTATGTTAGCTAGCTAGCTAGCTTCTTTACAACGATTTGATGCAGTCAAGACAAGCACTACCAGATGGTAAGATCGATAACTTATGGCCACTGGCGGATTTACCATTAGACAGAAGAGGTAATTGCCTCAGGCCTCATGTCATCAAGGGGCCTAATGAGCTGGGCATAATACAATTATTGTAATTAAAATTATTTTTCCAGTGTGGTCCTTCGCATCTGTGGTGGAATGTGACCGAGCTACAGCTGTGTTTGTCAGACAAGGAGTCTTCCCGAAATTCTTTCTCACAGTTTGGGCTACACTCTAATATGAGTATGACCCCCCCTCCCCCCCCCCCCCCCCCCAGTGGAAAGATGAGTTTCTCACAAACGGTGTTCTCCTTTTTGCTCTACAACCCCCACAAGTGTCATGGTATCGGGATGAATGTAACCCCAAAAAATGAATGGAAGTGAATAGGGCATTTCCACATTAAATGTATATGGGTAATTCCAGGATTTTCTTTTCTTTTTCTGAGCTTTCTTATATCTCTCAGATATAGGACAAACACTTCAAAACAAACAAACACATTTTTTTGGGGACCATTTGTCTTTCCATGTATGAATCTGTTTTTCAACGCGTTTCTATGGGTTAATAGCAGTAAGGTCAAATTCAATGTTTCATCAAATATTACATTTTTTGCAGATACCTAAAGAGATTCTAAAATTCAAAATCAAAATAGCTAAATGACCCTTGGTATGACCATCTTAAAAATAATTATCCCCCCCCGGCTTAGACTATAGAGCAGGGGTGTCAGGAGGGCGGTGGCACCTTAATTGGGGAGGACAGGCTCATAGTAATGACTGGTACAGAATAAATGTAATGGTATCAAACATATGGTTTCCATCTGATACCACTCCATTCCAGCCAATATTATGAGCCGCTGGTTTTTGTTTTTCCTTTCAATTAAGACCTAGACAACCAGGTTAGGGGAGTTCCTCACTAATTAGATACCTTATTTAATCAATCAAGTTCAAGGGAAGGGCGAAAACAAGCAGACACTCAGCCCTATGTGCAATGAGTTTGACACGTGGTCTAGAGGGCAGTTTAAATACAAAAAAATATGTAAAGTAATTCCCTTTAAATTGGAGTTGCTATGCTGCATCTGACACCTACCCAGTAGTCGCACAGTGCTAATTTAATCTCTCATCAACACCTCTGCAGTATGGCATGGATGCTGTGATACACCAGAGTCTCTTCTATCCTCACTACTGTACCTGGGACTTGCCTCCTCCCAGCACGTTGACCATCACCTCCATCACCGTCTCATGCATGCCCAGCACACGCATCAGGTTGGGGTGCTGGTAGAATATCTTGTTGTTCATGATGTCACTGAATGGAAATACAAAACACAAGCAACTCTGAACATGAGAGAATACTTAGAACAGAGTGATGACTGAACATGCAACACTGTTATTGTATCGATCTTAGAAGTTACCAAAGGCTTGTAAACAATATTTCATCCACTAAAAACATCTAATTATCAGACTATGTTCATGCAGACTTGGTTGTGACGTGCCCCTGCCTACCCCAGACCGTCGATCATGAGTTTCTCCTCCTCCTTGCCCATGCGTACGGACAGCAGTGATCTGATCTGACCCAGAGAGGCCAGTAGGTTGATGGTGTCCTGTATAGAGGCAGCACTGATAGTGTAGCTCTTCCTCATGGCCCGGAGCAGCTCTCCAATGCTGTCGTACTGTCTCCTCAGCAGGCTGAACATCACTCTGACCAGCTCGGGGTCCTGGACGTGGCACTCCTGAGCCCAGCTCACCATGGTCTGGCTAATCAGCTCTTTAAGGTTGGCTGGGGGAATATGCAGAACCGCATTAACTCCTAGACTTTACACTGTTATCCAGCATATAACCTATATCCTAAGACTGAGATGTCTTATTTGAGATACTCTTTGAAGACGTAGGGTTTCAGATGTTTTCAGAAGATGGGCAGGGACTCTGCTGTTCTAGCGTCAGGTGGAAGCTCGTTCCACCATTAGGGTTCCAGGACAGAGAAGAGCTTTGGCTGGGCTGAGCGGGAGCTGAGTCCACCTTAGGGGTAGGATGGCCAAGAGACCAGACATGGCAAAACGGGATACAATAGTGGTAAAGACAACACCAGTATTTTTTTAATTTTATTTTTTATTTCACCTTTATTTAACCAGGTAGGCCAGTTGAGAACAAGTTCTCATTTACAACTGCGACCTGGCCAAAATAAACAAACGTACAATCAATAACACAATAGAAAGAATCTAAATAAATAGGCCGTAGTGGAGAAGTAATTACAATTTAGCAATTAAACACTGGAGTGATAGATAGAAGATGAATGTAGAAGATGAATGTGCAAGTAGAGATACTGGGGTGCAAAAGAGCAACAAAAAAAACATGTGGATAAGGTAGTTGGATGGGCTGTGTACAGGTGCAGTGATCTGTGAGCTGCTCTGCCAGCTGATGCTTAAAGTTAGTGAGGGAGATAGGAGTCTCCAGCTTCAGTGATTTTTGCAATTTGTTCTAGTCATTGGCAGCAGAGAACTGGAAGGAAAGGCGGCCAACGGAGTAATAGGCTTTGGGGGTGACCAGTGAAATATACCGGCTGTAGCGCGTGCTACGGGTGGGTGCTGCTATGGTGACCAGTGAGCTGAGATAAGGCGGGGCTTTACCTAGCAAAGACTTATAGATGACCTGGAGCAAGTGAGTTTGGCGACGAATATGAAGCGAGGACCAGCCAACGAGAGCATACAGGTCGCAGTACTGGGTAGTATTTGGGGCTTTGGTGACAAAATGGATGGCACTGTGATAGACTGCATCCAATTTGTTGAGTAGAGTGTTGGAGGCTATTTTGTAAATGACATTGCCGAAGTCAAGGATAGTCAGTTTTACGAAGGATGCTTTGTTGCGAAATAGGAAGCCGATTCCAGATTTAATTTTGGATTGGAGATGCTTAATGTAAGTCTGGAAGGAGAGTTTACAGTCTAACCAGACATCTAGGTATTTGTAATTGTCCACATATTCTAAGTCAGAACCGTCCAGAGTAGTGATGCTGGACGGGCGGGCAGGTGCGGGCAGCGATCGGTTGAAGAGCATGCATTTAGTTTTACTTGCATTTAAGAGCAGTTGGAGGCCACTGAAGGAGAGTTGTAATGGCATTGAAGCTCGTTTGGAGGTTAGTTAACACAGTGTCCAAAGGGCCAGAAGTATACAGAATGGTGTCGTCTGCGTAGAGGTGCATCAGAGAATCACCAGCAGCAAGAGCAACATCATTGATGTATACAGAGAAAAGAGTCGCCCCGAGAATTGAACCCTGTGGCACCCCCATAGAGACTGCCAGAGGTCCGGACAAAAGGCCCTCCGATTTGACACACTGAACTCTGTCTGAGAAGTAGTTGGTGAACCAGGTGAGGCAGACATTTGAGAAACCAGGGCTGTTGAGTCTGCCGATAAGAATGTGGTGATTGACAGAGTCGAAAGCCTTGGCCAGGTCAATGAATACGGCTGCACAGTATTGTCTTTTATCAATGGCGGTTTTGATATAGTTTAGGACCTTGAGATTGGCTGAGGCGCACCCATGACCAGCTCGGGAAACCAGATTGCATAGCGGAGAAGGTACGGTGGGATTAGAAATGGTCGGTGATCTGTTTGTTAACTTGGCTTTCGAAGACCTTAGAAAGGCAGGGTAGGATAGATCTAGGCCTGTAACAGTTTGAGTCTAGAGTGTCTAGAGTAGACGGTAGTATATTAGATGCTACTAGTACTCTAAGTGGGAGCCTTTTTAAATGTTCTTTATCCAGCGGAGACTTGCTTGCAGTATCAGTCGTAGCTGATCTTAGCTCTGCAGTGCCTTCTGGCCTGTGTGTCCTCGTGCACAGAGAAAAACCTTCTCCATCTGTAGAGGTCTGCCCCAGAGACACAGCAGGGCTCTTCTGGCCCTTCAGTAGCAGCTCTGCACTGCTCACAAATCCCCCTCACACTGCTGTTAAAGACATTGCACTTGACTAGCTGATCTCACTTCTATCCATTGTCACCATGCAAGAGACACAATTGAAACCATTCAAAGACTAAATTCAGAAGACTGGCTCAGTGATGCAAATAACAGCCTGAATTAGAAGCAGCTCTCTCTCTGCCGGCTTTTGAGTGCCTTCGCAGGGCATCAGTCAGTTCTACACTGTCTGTGTAGAACACACAGCAACAAGTAGAACACTGTCTGATAGAACACACAGCAACAAGTACAACACTGTCTGGTAGAACACACAGCAACAAGTAGAATACTGTCTGTGTATAACACTGTCTGTGTATAATACACAGCAACAAGTAGGACACTGTCTGTGTATAACACACAGCAACAAGTAGAACACTGTCTGTGTATAACACACAGCAACAAGTAGAACACTTTCTGGTAGAACACAGAAACAAGTAGAACACTGTCTGTGTATAACACTGTCTGTGTATAACACACATCTACAAGTAGAACACTGTCTGTGTATAACACATAGCAACAAGTAGAACACTGTCTGTGTATAACACACATCTACAAGTAGAATACTGTCTGTGTATAAAACAAGCTACAAGTAGAACACTGTCTGTGTATAACACACATCTACAAGTAGAACACCGTCTGTGTATAACGCACAGCAACAAGTAGAACACCGTCTGTGTATAACGCACAGCAACAAGTAGAACACTGTCTGTGTATAACACACAGCAACAAGTAGAACACTGTCTGTGTATAACACACATCTACAAGTTGAACACTGTCTGGTAGAACGCACATCTACAAGTAGAACACTGTCTGTGTATAACACACATCTACAAGTAGAACACTGTCTGGTAGAACACACAGCAACAAGTTGAACACTGTCTGGTAGAACGCACATCTACAAGTAAAACACTGTCTGTGTATAACACACAGCAACAAGTAGAACACTGTCTGGTAGAACGCACAGCAACAAGTCTCTTCTCAAAAGGAAAGGTGATCAATTGTGTGAGCAATGTCAATGTCATACTTTTCCATTTGTAATTTGTAAAGAAAACACTTTTTCTATTTCATTCACGAAAAGGCGATTGCCCATTCTCAATGGAGCGCAAGTGAAGCACTCTTATGTAAGAATGAGACTCACTGGGAGAGTAAGAGGTATTAATAGTAATTTAGCATATTCTGCTGCCTCTCCCAGCAGAATATAGCGGCTGTGTGTGGCGGTGGTGTGTAGCGGCGGTGTGTGGCGGTGGTGTGTGGCGGTGGTGTGTGGCGGCTGTGTGTAGCGGCTGTGTGTAGTGGCGGTGTGTTGCGGCGGTGTGCAGCAGCGGTGTGTAGCGGCTGTGTGTAGCAGCGGTGTGTGGCGGTGGTGTGTGGCGGTGGTGTGTGGCGGCTGTGTGTAGCGGTGGTGTGTAGCGGCGGTGTGTGGCGGCTGTGTGTAGCGGCGGTGTGTGGTGTTGGTGTGTAGCGGCGGTGTGTAGCGGCAGTGTGTAGTGGCGGTGGTGTGTGGCGGTGGTGTGTGGCGGTGGTGTGTGGCGGTGGTCTGTGGCGGTGGTGGTGTGTGGTGGTGGTGTGTGGCGGTGTGTAGCGGTGGTGTGTGGGGGTGGTGTGTGGCGGTGGTGTGTGGCGGTGGTGTGTGGCGGTGGTCTGTGGCGGTGGTGGTGTGTGGCGGTGTGTAGCGGTGGTGGTGTGTGGCAGTGTGTGGCAGCGGTGTGTGGGGGTGGTCTGTGGCAGCGGTGTGTGGCGGTGTGTAGCGGTGGTGGTGTGTGGCGGTGTGTAGCGGTGGTGGTGTGTGGCGGTGTGTGGCAGCGGTGTGTGGCAGTGCGTCTGTCTGTCTTCCAAGGTTAGGTAGTATCGCCAGAGTGAGAACAGGGGGGGGGGGGGGGATTAGGTGGCTGTGTTTTAAAGTCTCTGTTTCTGCTGGTTGGTTGATTGGCTTGTACTCCACAGAGTAATCAGTCCCAGTACCAGAGAGAGGCGTCAGGGCAGGAAAGGCAGTAACAAACATGTAACAACATTTCTCCCTCTCCAGCTACAAGGAGCATAACGACCATCTCTCATTACATAAAGACACACATGTCTCAGCTGCCAGGAATGACAATAGAGTTCCAAAGATGAACAAACTCCAGTCAGCCGGCAGGCCCAGTGGAGCGAAACTCCTCACAAACACGCGCTACAGCTCACACTATACAGCCCGATCAACAGGAAGCAAATAATATTGGACCAATAAATGAATGTGGCTGATAGATACTAGGTCAGCGAGTTTGGCAGAGCTATTGCCTTTATCCTGTGATCTGATCAGCGTCCTATGGGAGTTACAGTGGACTTTAGGACCCCTGCTGTATTCAAGGTCCCACGGGGAAGCTGAGATGACAGAGGGAGGAACCTGGGGGAGAGGAACACGTGGAGAGACTGGAGGCCGTGGAGGGACCATAAAACAACTGACTAAATGTAATTGGACCCCTCATCCATGAGGACATAGGGACTGCAGAGGAGAGTTTGGGTCAATGCTGAATCAGGCCTCTCTGTGGGCTGGGAGGGAAGCAGAGTTTCAGGTAGGAGGTTGATTAGTGGGACTTCTCCAAAACAGTGGAAACACAGAGTTGTCTGCCCACGTTTGTAGATGCATCAAAGCACTGCATTGCACCCTTTCCTTTTCTCACTCCTTCTTCACTCCCTCCTGCAGGACTCCTAATTCATTCAGAGGTAGTAGCAGTAGCAGTGGAACCATGTACCCAGTCTGTCGTTACACAGCATAGTTATAATCAATCATGTCTGAAGAAAACAGCCAATACGGGCAAGGAAATACGGGCAAGAAAAGTATTTTAGTGGAAATACACAACGTCTATTTTCATCTCCTCTCTCTTGTGAGATCAATAGTGGGGTCTCATGTGGTCCACATCAAGGTCCGTCTAACTGTCTGGGGACAGATTGCCTTTAACCATCTGCATTCACAGGTGCATATTTCAGGCCACATTTACCCGCAGCAATTTGGGGAGTTGTCCATGCCAGCAGCACTCATATTATAGGCAGTGAGCTGTACCCATCTTCAGGAAGAGTGCAAACATGTTTTTCACCTTCCTGTTTCACAAAAACATTTTTTTTACTGATCTCAGAACAGTGAGTGCATTGCATGGTGTTACATGGTAAGAAGCTTATCTGAAATTGATTTATATAGCATTAATAGTTTCAAGAACTGTAGAGTTGTCCTGATAACATTGCGGATTCTGCTATTGTGAAACATTGTTGTGGCAGTGGTTTGTCCTGAAGGACAGGGGGGGAAGTGTATGAATGTTTTATTGTGTTTTGATTAACGGCAATCAGTTCATTTATTAGTAGCCTCTGACATTACATTTTTACATCTAGAATGTCAGACAATTTCCATACTGTACTCACACTGGTACAGTGCTCTGCGTGTGTGTGTGAGATTGGGATAAAGAAGCCCGAGTTAAATCAGTGCAGTGTTTGCTCTCTCTCTCTCTGCAGAAGAGCAGGACTGAGTGAAGATGCCCCTCACTGCCAGGCGGAGCAGCCATCCTCTACCGGCTCTGCATTACCATAATAACATTGAAAAATAAATTGAAATGGAAATGACTGCCACTGTGTGTCTGTACTACATGCCAGACAAATGAAACAGGGCTTGTATGCCAGCATCACTATTCAACAGCTACCCTACTCCTTTCAATTTCCCAACCTCCTGTGTTACAGCGAGTAAACAGTGACTTGTTTTGGAGAGATAACCTATTATAGGAGTATATTAGGAAACATATGTTATTACTGAGGGACTGTATTATCTTCAGGGATGACAGGGACTAGAGGGACACGGTGGGTTTCAGAGTCGCCAGTTCCCGTTATTGCTGGCTGTGACATATAGAATAAGAGTGATATTAATGGTATAGTCTTACAGGGGGCTTGCTGTTCCTGCTCCGTGGGCTCCTCTTCAGTCTTCAGAGGTTGACCTTTGATTTTGTAGACCAGGGCCAGCAGACGACCTTTAATAGACGTGTCCTGGTCATCTTCCTCTTCCTCCATAGGGATTCCTACACAAACACACGGCACAGGAATAAAATCGATATCCCACTCCTGGACAAATACCGTTTCCTAGGGGTCAATTGGGCAACATATGTCAGCTGCATCATAGGCTTTCATTTGCTAGTGTAATGTTTTTTGTCTTTCCTTTCTCTTTCCATGCAGTCTCCAACCTAAGGTGCTGCTGGAGGTCAGAAAAGTACAGCATGACTGTAGAATACCATCAATATAGTACCCACCCCCTAGGTACATACAGCCCTTTTCAATTATTTATATAGTACCCCCTAGGTACATACAGCCCTTTTCAATTATTTATATAGTACCCCCTAGGTACATACAGCCCTTTTCAATTATTTATATAGTACCCCCTAGGTACAAACAGCCCTTTTCAATTATTTATATAGTACCCCCTAGGTACATACAGCCCTTTTCAATTATTTATATAGTACCCCCTAGGTACATACAGCCCTTTTCAATTATTTATATAGTACCCCCTAGGTACAAACAGACCTTTTCAATTATTTATATAGTACCCCCTAGGTACATACAGCCCTTTTCAATTATGTATATAGTACCCCCTAGGTACATACAGCCCTTTTCAATTATTTATATAGTACCCCCTAGGTACATACAGCCCTTTTCAATTATGTATATAGTACCCCCTAGGTACATACAGCCCTTTTCAATTATGTATATAGTACCCCCTAGGTACATACAGCCCTTTTCAATTATTTATATAGTACCCCCTAGGTACATACAGCCCTTTTCAATTATGTATATAGTACCCCCTAGGTACATACAGCCCTTTTCAATTATTTATATAGTACCCCCTAGGTACATACAGCCCTTTTCAATTATTTATATAGTACCCCCTAGGTACATACAGCCCTTTTCAATTATTTAGCAAAACATCAAGACGTCAGAGCAATCTGGAGAGGCAGTGAACTAAAACACATCAGCAGAGAGATAGAAGACGTCCTTTCTGCAAAGAAACACAGGAAGCTCTAAGACAACATCCCCCTGTAATTCAAATGAATCTGGGAATCTGGGGAGCTCCGACAATAAACATAGATTTACAAGGATGAGAACTTATTACATTACATAGCTTGTGAAGTGAAACATGCAATTATAATAACTTTTGCTGGGGATGTTTTCACCTGTCCTATTTGGACAAGCATTGTGTCCAATTTGTTGTGAGTAATAACATTGGCCATGTTGATGGTTTTGTTTTCAATGAATCCCACAGCTCATCTCTACAGTTTCATTTCCCACTCAGGCCCTGTGATGCTGCCATTCATATTTTATTCCTAGTCAGATGGCAGGTCATAATATTTAGGTCCAGACTGGAGACATAAACCCTCCTGATGGTGTTCTTTACCACAGTGCAGCCGCAGCTCGTTGTGGAAGGCATAGAGCTCCTCCTGAATGTCCTCTGGACACGGGCAGTCCTCCCCCGTACTGAAGTTCAACAGCATGTTAATCTGAAACACACACAAACTGTCATTTAGGTCACATGACTGTAGTATGCAATGGTATTTTTTAATTTTATTTTTTAATTTTACCTTTATTTAACTAGGCAAGTCAGTAAAGAACAAATTCTTATTTTCAATGACGGCCTAGGAACAGTGGGTTAACTGCCTGTTCAGGGGGAGAACGACAGATTTGTACCTTGTCAGCTCAGGGGTTTGAACTTGCAACCTTCCGGTTACTAGTCCAACGCTCTAACCACTAGGCTACCCTGCCTCCCCTATGCATTTTATACATATATAGTTCAGAAAAAATAGCAACTATGACCAAGCTTGTATGCAGTAATAGAGACTGAAGGTAAAACAACATTAAAGTTTGCGAACAGTGCTGAAGTGACCCTGACGTGCTGTGTAGATGAGGAAATGGGGAGGTATCCCTCCCTCCCTCCTGTCTGGCAGGGGGGGGTGAAGGGGGGGTGTAAAGCCTGGATGCGTCCCCGTCCCCGGGCAGAGGAAATAGCACAGCAGGCAGGGATGGATTCCCACAGCCTTGAGGCTGGGCAGCGGAGGGACAAACTCAAATGAAAGAGCTTTGGGGAGCAGTTAGAGAGACAGTCACTAGGCCTTTCTCAGTCAAATTATAGAGCTTTGGGGAGCAGTTAGAGAGACAGTCACTAGGCCTCTCTCAGTCAAATGAAAGAGCTTTGGGGAGCAGTTAGAGAGACAGTCACTAGGCCTCTCTCAGTCAAATTAAAGAGCTTTGGGGAGCAGTTAGAGAGACAGTCACTAGGCCTCTCTCAGTCACTCCGGGCTAGCAGAGCGGTTCTCTCCATAATGAAAGAACCCACTGATACAAAACCAAAGGGAATTTGAGGAAAATAAATATATTAACCATGAATGAGGAAAAATGACTGAATGATCCCACACTACTCACTAGAGTTTAGAGTGGAGCGGTGGAAAGAGTGCTGCTGAGGTTTATGAGTACAATGTGCCCTTGTTGCGGTGTGTGTGCGCATGCTTGCTAGCTTAGAACAGTAGTCTCAGCAGCAGCCTGTTCTGTGTTAATGTGCAAACTCTTCTATCTAATACAAATGTAACAAGGTCAACACACGCAGATGTCTGCAGTCACCCCAGTTGTCATGAAGTGGGCAGCATTTCAAAAAGCCTAAGTCAAACACACATTTAAGGCCACGGCCGAGAGTCTGTGACTAAAACTGCTTGCCGGTGACTTTGCCACTCTGTTGCTCCACAAGAGAGATGATAAACTCCCTGTAACCTACATCATTAACCAGGAGGCCATCATAGGTTATTTCTATTTCAGTGTGTACCTGTTCTTGGGGAGGCGAGCGGAACTCCTTGGTCTTCTTGGCGGTGACGGCAGCAGACATGTTGAGGGCCAGCATCAGCTCGTTGTACCTGAACTTCTGGTTATACTGCAGCTTGGAGACAAAGCTGTCTGAGAAGGACACAATGGCCTCGATGCGATGCTTCAGCTCACAGTCACAGAAGTAGTGCAGCAGCTCGCACATCTAGCAGACAAACACAGTTTCCACATATAATATCATCTGGGATTTAGACACAGACACTAATGACACATATCTTCAGGGAACTTATTAGAAGAGAAAGCATTGATACAGAGACATTACATGGCTGAGTGATTTTAAAGTGGACTATAAAATGTCAGTGGATTTTTGCGGAGCATGTGATTGAAAGCCTAGCAGAACCAGTACCTGTCGTTTCACTGGCTCAGGCAGCCTCTTCTCCAGCAGACCTTTCATTGGCAGCTTGGCGTCTTTGGCCGCCTCCTCCTCCCCGGCCTCCACCGCCTTCTCCTCGGTGCCTGTCAGCCCCTCCTTCTCTGTGGCCTCCATCACCACGGCGACGGCATCCTCGCTATGCTCCACAAACACGTTGGGGTCGATGAGGAGCAGGATCTTATGAACATCCTGACTTCCCAGCACACCCATGGTGAGCAGTGTACCAATCAGCCTCAGGATGGGCACAAACTGGTACTCCACGCTGCCCCCTACAGGGTCCCTGATGTGATGCCCACCGCCCTGCACGGCCTCAGTCAGCATGGTGATGGCCTTCTCCTTCAGGGCATCCAGGGGGATCTGGGGGCTGTACAGTTGCTGCTCCCTTTTGCTGCTGATGAAGCAGGGGGGGTAGAAGTTGAGCCGGGGCTTCAGGGAGGTACTGAGGCCCACACCGGGAGGAGAGTGGTGCTTGGAGGCATCGGAGAACAGGCGGATGCTGCGCGTCTCGGCGGTGATGGGGATAATAAACTCGTTGTTCATCATGAGGCGGGCCTCCTTGGCCGTCTCCAGGTGAATGCTGATCAGGATATTGTAGAAGCCCTCGCGCAGCATACCCGACAAGTACTGGTTGTCGATGGTGTAGAGCAGCTGGGATTGGTCCAGGTGGCTGCAGAGGGCGTGTGCCACGCGGGTGTTTCCCAGGGCACACAGGGCACAGTACAGCTTCAGGGTGTGGTAGTGGAACTTCCTCAGGTCCTCCTGCTCAGACAGCTCCATGATGTCAACACACCTGGTGGGGAGGTCAGTATACTGTTTAAACAGAGCGAGGACATATACAGGAGCGCTTATGTCCTCAACCAGGGTGTGTGGTGCAATCTGTGTATGTGTGCACATCTACCTGTTCTCCTCAGGTATGTGCACAGCCAGCATCTGCAGGGGCTCCCGACACTGCACCACCCAGCCATGTCTCTCACTGACCCTGGCTGTCTCCACCTTCAGGAAGGTGTTGGGCATGCGACTCCACAGCACTGAGTTGATGGTCTGGACATCCAGCCTCGGAGGGCACTGGGGTACTGGGTTCTTATGCTCACTCTTAAAGATGGCAGCTGACAGGGGCATGGCATTCTGTGGAGGTCAGAGGTCAAACAGAGGACATTGTAGTTCACGCAATGGATCAGTAGAAACGGTGGATAGATTTAAAATGAGGGGATTAAAATCGAGTTACTCTACCTTTATCTTGGACAGCTCAAACTGGAAGAGGTTGGGGCTGGTCGGTCGCACAAACACAGCAGGAAACAGCTTTGTGTTTGGTTCTACCTGGTCAAGAAAAAGAGCACAGCACTAATATAAGAAGTTTACAGACAGAAAAGGCATATTGAGGCCATACTGCAGTTACAGTATAGAGGGGGACTATAAAGAGTAGCATTGAGAGTGCATGATGTTCTGGAGCTATCTGACTCGGTGTGTGTGTGTGTGTGTGTGTGTGTGTGTGTGTGTGTGTGTGTGTGTGTGTGTGTGTGTCAGAGAGAGACTAGGGAAGAGGCTGGCAGGATGGCTCAGAACAGTTTAAAAGCTTGCCGTGTTTCTACGAGGGGAGAAATTAAGAAGATCATGCCCTTTAAAAGGGGAGGTTTTGTTGTCTGGTTTGAGAGTACATACACAGACAGCCAGACACTGAGCTGAGATCTGGCAGGCTGGACAGACAGACCCTACCCTGCTGCTGAGCCCAAGGCAGGGGGGACTGAGTGACTATCACACTAATGAAGAGATCAGGACAGGCAAATCTTTTTTTAGAGAATAGATGGTGTTGTTCTGATAAGAGACTGACAGATGGGACAGAGACTGTAGGGCTGATAGCAGCAGGAAGGAAGGAGACCGAAGAGAGTGTGATACAAGATTGTAGACTGTGCAGTGGACATCTTAAATAGAGACATTGTGTAGTTGGCTATACTGTACCTGGTAGGAGGTGGCCAGCTCCTTGCCGTTGCCAGTGAAGGTCACCAGGCCAGTGGCCAGGTCAATGAGACAGCCTATCTCCAGGTCCACATTACTGCGACTGGACGAGTGACCTGAGCTTGTGACGTCCCCACCCCACACCATGTAGCAGTTACTCCTCCTCACACTGGGGAATGGTGAGGGAGGAAGAGGAAAAAGAAGATAGTATCTGAGTATCTGATTAGTTGCTTATCACTATTCATACCGACATGAGGATGAGGGTTTCCTTAACAACACGATTACCTCTCATGGACCCGACCACGCTGGTCTCCCAGGGTAACTGTCACCGTCCGGTTCTTACTGAGGTTGAAGTGGTTGCTATAGTAATGGTAGTCGGGGGTGACCCAGCCCACCCACACACAGGATGGATCCTGACCAGCGAACACCCTGACAGAGTAGTGGTACTGCAAGACAACATGGTGGCAGGTTAGCTTGACGACATGGCACCTGAACTATCATCAGCTGCTCATCATCCATTTCATACCGTGCTGATGTTGCTGTAATCTGTTCCTCTTATTCCATCATGACTGTGTCTCATAGACTTCAATGGATGTCTACAAGGAAAACATCAGCATTGAATAATTTCTTTATATACTGTAAGTTAGAAGATAAAGCGCTTTTACAGAAACTAAGTTCAATACTGTAAGTGTCATATACAGATGTTAGTGTTGTACAACAGTGAATGTGTGTTCAGAGACCTGACCTGTGTTTCAGTTTGAGGGACTCGGGATCTTCATGCACTCCGTTCATGTCCATGACAGGGCTGGTCTTGAAGAAGGAGTGGAACTCCACGGGCATGCTCAGTCGACAGTACACCATGTCACCATTACTGTTCTGGGTCCCAAACGTCCTGTGGCTCACCTTCAGACATGGAGGGCTGTCGATGGTGCCATCTATTCTTGTCACCTGGGATGGAGATGTATTTAGACAACTGATTTAGCCATTCTCCATCTTGGAAGTGAGATATCTTACTGGTTCTTTAAGGTAAACCTTCTGTGAACCTCAACATATCATGTATATTACCGTTTCGAATTTTGTCATTGACCTTTTGACTTTTGGTCTTACCATTATGTGGTTGTGGTTCTTTGGCACATTGACAAAGGTGGGGAGGCGTTTGCTGAACCACATGGTGACCTCACGGTTCATGTTGACGGCAAAGGGTTCGAAGCCCTCCTGGAGACCACACATGGTGTAGTACTTAAAGGTACTGGCGTCCTTCCCCAGGTTCATACGACCCACCTGGGACAGGCCCAGACTACACACTGGGATAAAACCTGGGGAACAGAGAGAGCGAGAGAAAGCGAGAGAGTCAATGAGAGAGAGAGAGAGAGAGAGAGTTAGAGAGTGAGAACAACTGTCATCATCATCCTTCTCATTCTAAGAACACACACATTAGGGGGAGGGGGAAATCAATCCAGCTTTTAATAAAAGCCATTTACAAGTGTCAGATTATATGAAGTTCAATTCATGATGGTGAGGCACGTATTTTCACTCATTTTGCAGCATGTCTGTCAGTGATTTGACGGCACAGAGACATAAGAGAAGGGGCAGAGCTTAGAGAGGTCCTTCACATACACTCACCGTCTTCAGTCTCACACACTCACCGTCCTCCGTCTCGAAGTCGGCAAAGCAGAGCTCAGAGCCCTTGTTGGTGATGAGGATCTCTCCGTTGAGGGTGAAGATCATAGACTTGTCCTCCATGTTGATCATACAGCCCACCACGTCCCCCGCGTGCCAACACCGCCCAAAGAAACGACTGCCCATGTTCAGACGTTGACCCTGAATATACACACACAATAACGCTCTACAATCTGACTCCATCCTTATTCAAAATGTGATTTATTATGATACACACAAATCATACTCTCCAGGCTAGCTATGCCATCATCAACTATGATAAAGTGTCTATTTTCCAAAGACATAACTGTCCTGCTCTGATCTGTTTCACCTGTCCTCGTTATTGTCTCCACCCCCTCCAGGTGTCACTTTTTCCCCCGGTGTATTTAACCCCGTGTTTCCTGTCTATCTGTGCCAGTCCGTCTTGTATGTTTAGTCAAGTCAACCAGCGTGGTTTTTCCCGTACTCCTTTTGCTATTCTCCTTTTTCTAGTCCTCCCGGTTTTGAACACGAGCCTGTCTGCCACTCTGTACCTCCTGAACTCTGATCTGGTTTGGACCTTTTTGCCTGTCCACGACCATTCTCTTGTCTACCCCTTTGGATTATTAAACATTGTAAGACTCCAACCACCTGCCTCCTGTGTCTGCATCTGGGTCTCGCCGTGTGCCTTGATTATAACGCTATAGGCATGTAGAATAGAGTTGAGGGCTCACCTTGTATCCGTCGAAGACAAAGGCCAGCTCATCAGTGCCCAGCTCTACATCAGGCTTACATCCAGGTCTGGCCCAGCCCACACGCATGTCTCCCCCTGTCACCACGTCAAACTCAAAGTACCACTTCCCCGTCATCACCGCGTACGTCCTTTCCACACGGAAGAAACGGATCTTGTCGATGCTCAGTCTGTCCACCACATGGCCTGCTGGGTGGGAAGACAGCCACAGTATCAACACAGGAAGTGTTGTACTGTTCTGTGTATGTCAACATGGCTTCGTGTGGTAAAGATAACTTACCGCCCTCCTGATCTGGAGGTTCGATATTGTATCCGTATCCAATCAGAGTGCGGATGGCCTCACGGAGGCTGTCCCTGTTGGACTTCTTAGTGCGCTCGTCTAATAAAGAATATGGCACCAGGCGAGGGTTCCGCTTGCTCTTCACATCCTGCATTGAGCACAGATGGGCACAGTCAGAATCCCACGCACACCACTCATCATCGTGCTGATACTTAGCCAGCTCCATGGACCCGCTATAGGCCAGTGTTTGTCACGACTGGGCTGCCAATCTATAAGGGTCATTGAGTAGTTCATTGGGCGTTTGACATTATTACTCCGGCGCTATACTTATATTCTGTGTATCCTTTTGGTGTCATTCATCCCTCTGCAGGAGGTAGTGTTACATTTAGCAGTATTGCTTTTGAGCTTGCTGCTCTTACATAGAGAGAGGGTCCTTCTTTTGTCCAAAGTTATAAAGCCTTCCGTGTGTTTACTGTATGTGAGCTTTGGTCAAAACCTGCAGTGCTTTCACAGACATAACACAGAAGACTGTGTGCTTTACCTGCAGAATGCCATAGGTCCATCCTTGTTTGACCCTGTCCTTGGCCCACACGTTGTGGGCGTTCTCCGCCAGTTTATCCACCAGAAGTTCCTGGCCTGGGGTCAGCTTCACGTCAGACAGCTCTAGTGGCGTGGGCTTGTAACCATTCGACATCATGTAGCTTAAAACAAGACGAATCATTAGAATGTCTAACTACCTAGACAAAACAGTATTTGTCATGATTTTTCTTACATTATGCTAGCCTATCCAGAACATAGGAATCTCGAAAAGTTGGTAAATCATGTATTAGGTTCTTGCTGATCTGTGTATTCAAACGTCTAGTAGACTCTTACTTCTTTGGGAGTTTGATCTTCTTTAGGTCCTCTTCAGCGTTGGCGTTGACCTGGACAACATGGCATCCTAATGCCAGCAGAGTCCTGTGAAGAGACAGATAAACAATCTCCATCCTGGGGATAAGACCTGTCTACACAAGATGATCTCTCTAAGAGGGTGACTCACATTGCCTGCACACTAACTAAATACTATAATCAGCAGGCATAATGTTATTATACTAGGTTTGGTAGGTTTTTGCACTCCTACATCAAGCAGAGTGGCACATGAACCAGCATGAGCATACACAGAGAGCATTGTATTGTTTAATTGTGCATGTCCCGGTCCATTATGAAACCATATAATCACCTTAAGGACTTGTTAAGAAAGAGTTATTCACACTTGTATCAGTAAAATCTCATTGCTTTGTCATTGTAAGAGGACAAATGAGAGATGTGGTGTGATGGCAGAATAGCAGGGCTGCTCTTTAGGGGCCCAGGCTGTCTGTCTCTGTTGTGTCAGCGTCACTGTAGATGAACGTTAAACAAACCAGACTTTCTCTCTCTCTAATCACACACACACACACACACACACACACTTCTCTGTCTCATGAAACTTTATTTTGTGTTTCTCAGTGTCTGGGTGTGGGCTGTCAGTGTGGATCATTAGCAGATGTCCTACGGTGACAGGGGGGTGATGTCAGGAACACTGGGGGTGTTTCAGTTGCTGAGAGTCCAGCACGAGAGCACCTTCAGTCTACTACCTAACTGACCCCTGGTTCACCCACACCTTCAGTTTACTACCTAACTGACCCCTGGTTCACCCACACCTTCAGTTTACTACCTAACTGACCCCTGGTTCACCCACACCTTCAGTCTACTACCTAACTGACCCCTGGTTCACCCACACCTTCAGTCTACTACCTAACTGACCCCTGGTTCACCCACACCTTCAGTCTACTACCTAACTGACCCCTGGTTCACCCACACCTTCAGTCTACTACCTAACTGACCCCTGGTTCACCCACACCTTCAGTCTACTACCTAACTGACCCCTGGTTCACCCACACCTTCAGTCTACTACCTAACTGACCCCTGGTTCACCCACACCTTCAGTCTACTACCTAACTGACTACTGGTTCACCCACACCTTCAGTCTACTACCTAACTGACCCCTGGTTCACCCACACCTTCAGTCTACTACCTAACTGACCCCTGGTTCACCCACACCTTCAGTCTACTACCTAACTGACCCCTGGTTCACCCACACCTTCAGTCTACTACCTAACTGACCCCTGGTTCACCCACACCTTCAGTCTACTACCTAACTGACCCCTGGTTCACCCACACCTTCAGTCTACTACCTAACTGACCCCTGGTTCACCCACACCTTCAGTCTACTACCTAACTGACTACTGGTTCACCCACACCTTCAGTCTACTACCTAACTGACCCCTGGTTCACCCACACCTTCAGTCTACTACCTAACTGACCCCTGGTTCACCCACACCTTCAGTCTACTACCTAACTGACTACTGGTTCACCCACACCTTCAGTTTACTACCTAACTGACCCCTGGTTCACCCACACCTTCAGTCTACTACCTAACTGACTACTGGTTCACCCACACCTTCAGTCTACTACCTAACTGACCCCTGGTTCACCCACACCTTCAGTCTACTACCTAACTGACCCCTGGTTCACCCACACCTTCAGTCTACTACCTAACTGACCCCTGGTTCACCCACACCTTCAGTCTACTACCTAACTGACCCCTGGTTCACCCACACCTTCAGTCTACTACCTAACTGACTACTGGTTCACCCACACCTTCAGTTTACTACCTAACTGACCCCTGGTTCACCCACACCTTCAGTCTACTACCTAACTGACTACTGGTTCACCCACACCTTCAGTCTACTACCTAACTGACTACTGGTTCACCCACACCTTCAGTTTACTACCTAACTGACCCCTGGTTCACCCACACCTTCAGTCTACTACCTAACAGGCCCCTGGTTCACCCACACCTTCTGTTAGTCATATCCCACTGGGCAAAAACTGGTTGAATCAACATTGTTTCAACGTAATTTGCCAACGTATTGTGACATTGAATCTGTGTGGAAAATACATTGGATTTGAAAAAAGTCATCAGGGTGAAATTTCAACCATCATGGCATCCAATTTTCAACATAGACAAACCATGTATAAAATATGTTAAATTTGTACCTTTGAAACAACGTCAGATTTTCAACGTCACTATCAGAAAAAAAATGATTGGCTGGGCAGCACCTCCTACTGGAGAGTTAATATATCTACAACTAGCCCTTTGGTCTCCTATCCAGCGTTTTAACCAAGCCCAGCTTTGATATTTATCAATGACTATTACCAATGTGCTATCGTGAGAATGATTATTGAAAGATCCTTTAATAACTAAATAGATTCACTGTTGCTATCAAAGTCATTCCAAAGGGAAGGTTTAACAGAGCAAATTAAATGTAACCATACTTAATAAGTTATATATCATCAATGATACTATTTAGGCCTATATAGCATTTGCAAAGTCATCAATAGCTATTGTTTCAATTCAACCCAGACAATGCATAAAGGCCTAGGGTTTCAAGCTTAGCTTGATTTCAAATGTAATCTTCATGTTAATAATTAATATGTTGGATTCACTTCTACATATCAACCAAATATCTAAGTTAAAGAATATGATTAAATCAAATCAAACTTTAAATGCAATTTAAATAAATGTTGATTTGATTTAGTCCTAGATTTTTTTTATTTAACTAGGCAAGTCAGTTAAGAACAAATTCTTATTTACAATGATGGCCTAGGAACAGTGGGTTAACTGCCTTGTTCAGGGGCAGAGCGACAGATTCTTACCTTGTCAACTCAGGGATTTGATCTAGCAACCTTTCAGTTACTGGCCCAACGCTCTAACCACTAGGCTACCTGCCGCCCCAAAATGAATGAAGACGTGAATCCAACATATTAATTATACATTTGTAGACAAACTAGAATGAAGGCCAGACTAAGTCAGTGGCACAAAACATACATATCCTTCAAATGTTGATTTTTGGTTGCATTGTCAACCAAACACAATTCAATACTACTTTTGTAAATCAGTATATAGCCAAAGGTTAAGGCTATATTAATAACTAATGTAACAGTACAATTCAACCTTAAAATGAGTAACACATCCATAGTCACATTTTGAGGTTACTCTAACTATTAATGTCTTCTTATGCAATCATAGTAATTTTGCATGTACAACATAGCATGCAAAGGTTGCAGGTCTGTGGAGATCTTTAATCTGTGCAGAATCTGATCACTTGCATGAACTTTTAATGTAATCTCAACTGCAATTCAGGTCATTTGTTGTGCTATTAGATGAAGCACAGTGATGCACATTAATCTGTTGTATAAATAAAACATATCTGACATTCTATTGCCATTTAAACTTTGTTGTGCTTTAAAACGTTTGAAAGACATTGTGACATTTAGATGACCACTGAACAAACAATCAGACATGGCCATTCCATTGCTTTTAGATGGGTGAAAGCATAGTGATAGCACATTGGGAATTCAACAAACGTCTGGCTGTCCTTTTTGAGTGGTTGAATAAAAAGGTTGAAATCTCATTGATCAACATCTCAACCAAATATGACGTGGTGTGCCCAGCGGGATCTCTCCTTGTCTTTCTATTTCTCGCTCTTCATTACTGAAACTAACATAGTTACTTATAATGCAGGACATACTTCAAGGTTTCCGTTGACATCTGCAGGTTGTAATTCTTTTCCGTTTCGGGCAGTCTGGAAAAATCCACCAGGCAGGGGTGCTGCCGCTTATTATCGTCCCTTATCTGTGAAACACATGAGAATTGTTCATGTACAAGTATTTGTACATATTACAACTGTCTTGAGGAAAGGGGAAAGAAATATTCCAAAAGGTGAGTATAATTCAAATCACAATCAAGGTTTTTGTCAATCAACAGGGGAGTACTCTCTTAGGGGAAAAAAAGGGTGCCATCTAGAATCTAAAAGTGTTCTTCAGCTGTCCCCATAAGACTTAGAACACTTTTAGTTCCGGGTAGAGCCCTTTTGGGTTCCATGTAGAACCCTTTCCAGAGAGTTCTACATGAATCCCAAAAGGGTTCTACCTAGAACCATAAAGGGTTATCCGATGGGGACAACCCATAAACACTTTTGGAACCCTTTTTTTCTAAGAGTGTGGGGATGCTGTCTACTTACAGGGGGCTACTGGTATACTGGAGTGATAATACGGTCTAGTCTAGTGGACATGTTATGAATGTAGAGGAGGAGCATGTTTTCTTGGAAGATAGAGAGGTGTGAGTCCTGAATACCAAGCCAAGTGAGATATAGAAGTATATTCTTGACTGCTGTGTTTTATCTCTAATAATCCCTCTTGCTGCTCTTTCCAGCCCAAGCAGGATTACATCCATGTTGACCAAGAAAACATGAAGTGGTGTTGTTGTACAGATGTGGCTATTTGTGTGCTACATGAAACCCAGGCATTTCTTTTGTGAATAGCACAAGAACTCCCCAGGAATTATTTTACCTAACAGACTTTTCCTACAGCCTACTACAGTCCAGAAAGCCTACTACAGTCCAGACAGCCTACTACAGTCCAGACAGCCTACTACAGTCCATTCAAATAGGGCTTTGTCAGAGGACAAAGAAGTCCATGCTGTTATTCTTACTAACCTTCGTATGAATGTCACACAGCTTGTTTGAGATTATTTTTATACCGTCAATAGTCCATGCTGATAAAACTATTACAAGTTTTCTATAACCATACTAGCCTCCGATAGTGAAGTGTGTCAGGGAGGTAATATAGATACCCTACCTCTGTACCCCATAGCAACCACAGCAACTAAAACTCAGACCTCTTTAAAATCAGCACTGAAGCTGTGCTCTCCGGAGAGTGGAATAGAATAACAGCGCTGTCCAGGTATGTGTTCTGTTCAGCCCAGATTTAGTATATTGTCTCCCTGGTGTAGCTTGCCCCATGTACTGCCAGGACAATGTCACCCGGCCTAAGCTAACGAGGTCTCGTAAAAAACAGATAAAAGCCAAACTGCTATGTCAGGGGTGCAGAATTCTGTTTAAATGAATAAGAGAGTTTGACCCCGGCGTAATAGATCTCCTCACCATCAATCAAAGGCTCTACTAAGATGTGGGAACTGATGGAATGGCTGGCAGTCCAGTGGGTGGACAAATCACACTGTCACAGTTGTGTTTAGAAGTGGGATAGAGTGGAAGGAGGACTGCAGGAATTAGAGAATCATTCAGTAGGGTGGGCTACGGTGGTCTACTCTACACACATCCATCACTTATGTAAAAATAGATATAAGAGCTGTGTTGCATATTGTTTCTGATATTGATTGTCTGCACCTTTAAGGGCAGTGGGGCACAACAGGTCATTTTGGCAATGTACTAACATGAAACAAAGAAACAGTCATTCAGTCTTTGTAACAGTAGGGCTTAATGAATTCACATCCAGTTTAATAATCTGGAATTCAACTAACAGAGAGAGAGAGAAAAATAGTCTTTCCAATCATTAAAGTGTCCACTAAAATTCTCTGAACTGAATTACAATGTTGGGCGGCAAGTAGCCTAGGGGTTAGGAGTGTTGGGCCAGCAGCCGAAAGGTCATTGGTTCAAATCTCCGAGCCGATTAGGTGAAAGATGTGCCTTTGAGCAAGGCATTTAACCATAATTTTACCAGGGTCGCTGTCAATAATGGCAGATCACTGGCCATGAGCCCACTCTCTGAGAGTGTCTCAGGGGGAGTGGGATATGCAACAAATTCATTTCCCAATTCACACATGAACTTGTTTGATATAAGTGTGAAATAAGACATATGTAAACACACACCTAACTCTCTTAGTCTCTTATCTTAATATCTATAGTCTAAACATGTCACTGAGGCCTATTTCCTTCTGGCCAAAATGTCCTTCTGTGCCTTTGACTAAAACAATTGCATTGTAATTCATGACTGATTTAGGACACAGAAAATATGAGTCTCTCGCCTACAAACAAACAAAAATGGAGTCTCTAGAATGAATGGCATGACGAGCACAATAGGAGAAATACGGGAGTATTCTTCACTTACCCTCTGTTGGGTTTGAACCGCAAATTATAAAAGAGAAAGCAAAATGGTGTACAGGCTTGTTTTGGTGCTTTAACATTGGTAGAATTTACAAGATTAGATCAGGGTTAATGCATTTCACACAAATAATTATCAATACAATTGGCCTAACACAAACAAACATTTGCAAGCTGAGATTTACTTATGTTTATAGTTTATTTATGTTTATATTGGTTGATGATCCATTTAGAGGTAATGTATTGTGTCTTTCCTAAGTACAGTGCCTTCGGAAAGTATTCAGACCCTTTGACATTTTTCACATTTTGTTACGGCCTTATTCTAATTGAATTGTTGTTTGTTTTTTTACCTCTTATCAATCTACACACAAAAACCCAGAATGACAAAGCAAAAACATTTAATTTAAACATTTTTAAAAATATATAAAACTAAAATATGACATTTACATCTGTATTCAGACCCTTTACTCAGTACTTTGTTGAAGCACCTTTGGCAGTGATTACAGCCTCGAGTCTTCTTGGGTATGAAGCTACAAGCGTGGCACACCTGTATTTGGGGAGTATCTCCCATTCTTCTCTGCAGATCCTCTCAAGCGCTGTCAGGTTGGATGGGGAGGTTTGCTGCACAGCTATTTTCAGGTCTCTCCAGAGATGTTCAATCGGCTTCAAGTCCGGGCTCTGGCTGGGCCACTCAAGGACATTCAGAGACTTGTCCCGAAGCCACTCCTGCGTTGTCTTGGCTGTGTGCTTAGAGTCATTGTCCTGTTGGAAGGTGAACCTTCGCCTCAGTCTGAGGTCCTGAGAGCTCTGGAGCAGGTTTTTATCAAGGATGTCTCTGTACTTTGCTCAGTTCATCTTTGCCTCGATCCTGACTAGTCTCCCAATCCCTGCCACTGAAAAACATCCCCACAGCATGATGCTGCCACCACCATGCTTCACAGTAGGGACGGTGCCAGGTTTCCTCCAGATGTGACGCTTGGCATTCAGGCCAAAGAGTTCAATCTTGGTTTCATCAGACCAGAGAATCTTGTTTCTGATGGTCTGAGTCCTTGAGGTGCCTTTTGGCAAACTCCAAGCAGGCTGTCAAGTGACTTTTACTGAGGAGTGGCTTCTGTAGGAAGAGTCTTGTTGGTTCCAAACTTCTTCTATTTGAGAATGATGGAGGCCACTGTGTTCTTGGGGACCTTCAATGCTGCAGAATTTTTTTGGTACCCTTCCCCAGATCTGTGCCTTGTCACAATGCTGTCTCGGGCATCAACGGACAGTTTTTGCTTTGTCATTATGGGATATTGTGTGTAGATTGCTAAGGATTTGTTTTACTTCATCGATTTTAGAATAAGGCTGTAATGTAACAAAATGTGGAAAAAGTTAAGGGGTCTGAATACTCTCTGGAGGCACTGCATGTCAATGACATGGACTGCCCAAAATAGTTTGCCAGTGCTCTGTGAATCTATTCTCTCCATCAGTGTTAAAGAGGTCTCCTACCTTCCCATAAGACCAGCCCAGTTCTATCTTGTTCATGGCCCACAGCTCGTGGATATTCTCAGCCAGTCTGTCCCGGACCTTCTCCAGGTATGGCAGCATGACGATCTGAGAGACAGAGAATCAGTGTCGTAAATAAACAGCATCTGTTTGTAGACAGTACAGCAGGCCTGTGTCATCAATCATACATTGTGGATATTTGGAAACACTTACACTGTAGGTATTACTGTACAAGCCTCTTTAAAACATGCAGAATAAACACTGTTACTGTGTTTAAGATGAGCCATGTTGCAGTTAATGTGAGGCGTTCTGAGCTGAAAGCCATACCCCTGTTACCTGGCTGGTCTCCACAGGGGTGGGTATGAAGGAGGCCTGAGAAATGAACTGTGTGGTCCCCAGCAGGTCTCGGACCCCCTCCATGTCCCTTTTGTACTCCTTCACCGGCTCCACCTTCATCTTCTCCTTGGGGAGCAGGGCCTCGTAACACGGAGCATAGCCCGACGGAGGCAGGAACTTGAAGTCGCCATGACGACCGCCCATCAGGAAACGCACCCTAGAGAGAGAGAGGGACTTATCAATCAGTGTGTTCAGTATGTGGGTGACAGCTTGAGAGTGATTGATAGGTTGATAGTGGTGGAGGGGTTAGTTAGAGCAGAACATAGAGCCACTGAGTGCCACTGAGGCTAAACCCTAGCCCCTCACCAGCTCTAGCCAAGCCCTAGACCCGCTCTAACCAACCTCCAGACCAGCTCTAACCAACCCTCATACCAGCTCTAACCAAGCCCCAGCCCCAGACCAGCTCTAACCAAGCCCCAACCCCAGACCAGCTCTAACCAAGGCCCAGCCCAGCTCTAACCAAACCCCAGTCCCAGCCCAGCTCTAACCGAGGCCCAGCCCAGCTCTAACCAAACCCCAGCTCTAATCGAGGCCCAGCCCAGCTCTAACCGAGGCCCAGCCCAGCTCTAACCAAACCCCAGGCCCAACCCAGTTCTAGCCGAGGCCCAGCCCAGCTCTAACCGAGCCCCAGACCAGCTCTAACCGATCCCCAGCCCAGCTCTAACTGAACCCCAGTCCCAGACCAGCTCCAACTGAACCCCAGCCCAGTTCCAACTGAATCCCAGCCCCAGCCTCAACCTAGCTTTAACCAAGCCCCAGGTCAACTCTAAATAAGCTCCAGCTGAGCCCGGCAGAGCAGAAAGTGACTATGACTAACCCCACTTTGAGAATGATGCAACATTTCAGCCCACCACTCAGAAGCCCTCCTGGGCCGTAACCGAAATAGCAGCTGTAGTAGTGATGATGACGCATTCACTCCAAGTCTCACTGAGTGCAGTGCACAAATCAATTATTAACAAGTGTGTGCCGTTGCGTAGCATGCCCCGCTGCAGAGGACAGGAAATGTTCAAACCCCACAGGGTTCGTTTACAATATATGATGTAGCCTGCATCATACAGACAGACAAAATGCAGAATAACGCTGACAGAATTCCTATAATTATGACTTCCTGTTAATTTTGTATAATGCTGTATAATTTTGTATAATGCTTCTGCAAATGTTATTGTGGTAATTGAGATACAGGGTAGCTTGCAGACCATTATGGAATTTGATGTGAACTGAAATATTTTGAGCTGTCAAGCGTCATGTCTCGGACAGTGGTCCAGAATAGTAAAATGCCATTTTGCTGTAGAAAACAGGGTCGGTCATAAAATCCTGGAATGCTTCCTGGAGCTTGAAATGTCATTTTTCAGACATGTCAGTCACATCATTTGAAGTTGCCATGGCAACACAAGTGAGTAAGATGTATGCCGAGCCCTTAAGGATTCATATTTAGAGGAAACTATAGAGGAAAGGATTAGATGGAGTTTTGTGCAAACTAGAGGGAGAATAGAAAGCAATTTGAGGAGAGGGCCCTGTATGTGTGTATACGTGTTCATTCATATAAACGACAGGTGTGTGTGTAAGACAAACACATACTTGACGCCAGCGGAGAAGCTGACAACAGGGAAGAAGAGTCCATCGATGTTGAAGTTCTCGAACATGCCCTGTACAGGCTGTCCATTGATCCTGAAGGAGATGCTGGGAGCTCCCAGGTCCAGACAACAGCTCACCACATCCTCAGAGGTCAGGATGTGTTGGTTAATAGAAGCCACCGCCCGGGAGATACGACCTGCAATAAACCAGTCTCAGCACAGAAATATGACCTGCAAGACACACACTCACTTTTGCACACGAAAGCACACACACACAGTGGGCAGAGATATTTTCCCTGCAGGACACACACTGTCTAGACACAATCTGGGTGACTTCTCATAATTTATGAAGCAGGTGACTTAATGTGCTTGAGATTCAGATGGAAAAAAACTGACCTGACCAGAGATGAAGTCCGTCGAAGCCGTAAGAGTAGAGGTCGTCCCCCACCCCGTTGCCCCCCCAACCCTCCCCTCCACCTGGGTAAGGGGCGTAACCCTTGTTGGTGGCCCAGCCCACACGCAGGTGAGAGGGGTCACTGGTCAAGAAGTGGTCCACCTGATCAATCATCAGCTCGTAGTACCACTTCTTATACTGGGCCGAGCCCTCACTCATTCCCAGGTAAATGTTGGGCCTCATGCTGCCAAAGATTAGAGACACGGATTAGGGTTTAATCACATACCGGTAACTGTGATCGATGTTGTTAAATGCACCTTCACCTTGCACAATCCAATCAAACAAACACAGCAATGAAAAGGATATCCAACACTAATATATATACTGTATATAAAGTATATAACTCGTACTTTACAACCAGTAGCGCCTTAATCTAATTATACTGGGCTGGGATGGCTTTTTACCTTTGAACGTCATTGACCAATCGGGTCTGGAGAAGCAGATCTCTTTTGGGGAGCAGGTGATCGCAGATGAGGTTCTGATTGGCTCGTACTGCCACCCCATTACACACACACAGGGAACAGAGCACATCCAAAATCTGCAGGCAGAGAGAGAGAGAGAGAGAGAGAGAGAGAGAGAGAGAGAGAGAGAGAGAGAGAGAGAGAGAGAGAGAGAGAGAGAGAGAGAGAGAGAGAGAGAGAGAGAGAGAGAGAGAGAGAGAGAGAGAGAGAGAGAGAGAGAGAGAGAGAGAGAGAGAGAGAGAGAGAGAGGCAGAGAGAGGCAGAGAGAGAGAGAGAGAGAGAGAGAGCAAGAGAGAAAGAGAGAAAGACAGAGACAGGGAGAAAGACAGAGGCAGGGAGAAAGACAGACAGAGACAGAACAGGACCAACTCATCCGTAGTCCTTTTCCATGTTACTATTAGAGGGAGAGCAATACCTTTAGCTATTAAATAACAACTTGTCTATTAGAAAGTTTTCCACAGTATGTGGCATGGTATTATTTAGAAACATGTATTCTAGTGTCAAAATTGACTTAAAAGCATAAGTAGGATAATTTTGGTCATAAAGTCAGCACATTCCAAAACTGAGTTTGGCAAGATTTGTGTAACTGAGGTCATCACGACTTACTTGAACTACAATTATGACCACTTGCCCAGAAACACGGATTTGTAACACCTAGAGAGAATTGTCATGCACAGACAAAGAGCTGCGGTGATCTTGATAGTGATCACTCAAGTATGCCATGTGTTTTGGGCAAAATGAGAATTGAGACTGTGTGCACTTGCATTCCAACTACCACTTGACAATATTCCAAAAATCAGAATCAATTCACGAGCATCTTGTGTTTATCTAGATTAATTATGACTATTTTGAGGAAGTGGTACTGTCTATGTTGTTGCTACCCTGCCTCAAGAGGGACAAACAACAATAACTTCCAGGGTACAATAAAGCAAACATAACACACCCACATCAAACCACACCCCCAAGACTCAAATCTCGTTTTTCTTAATGAGCAATAGAAAAAAATGCAGAATCGGTGAGTCCAGCCGCTCTTTAATGCAGCCAGTCATAATTACTGAGAGATGCTAATCAGCAGAAACCACATCCAGTAATATCATTTTGATGCATGTGGGCCCATCCTGGCTTTACAAAGCAGAAGAATTAAATGGGCAAAGAACGGCAGCCAAGGGAGCCAGGCCAAGACCTGAGCTTTATTATCAGAGGCTTTATGAGCGGCTACAGCCAAATGATACAACCACTGTGATTTATGACAAAGGAGATGGCAGCCCGGCTGGAGTGCTTATTTCAATGTAAACATATTGATACACAATGCCTATACACATTACAGTCAAATGCCCAGCTCCAACAAGGACTCATCAACTCTCTGCAGCCCTGTCAGCACTGGGTGTACAAAGAAAATGCAGGCTCATCTGTGAATTACTGTGCTTTATAAGAAACTGTGGTCAAGCTCTTGTGATGGATGAATAGTATCAAAACAAAAACTATGTAGTTCCAGTATATTCACTTGATCATGCTGATATATTTGATACAGCTCCTCCTCCGGTTTCAGCTCACCTTGTGGTTGCGTCCATGTTTGTAGAGCAGGGAGATGATGGACTTGATGTGTCCTCTCTGGATGATATTTAGAGCCTCCGGGCTCTCAATTAGAATGCAGTGGAGAACCTCCAGTATGCCTGCCGTGGCAAATCATCAATTAACGGCCACCGAGGACAAGGGAACAAGACACAAAAGGTCATTTCGCAAATGCATGCTCCTGAGCACAAGAAGAGGGTATGACGATACATGGCCAGGCATTACTAAAGCCATCCAGGACTCTAAACACCAGGTCTGGGGTTTACAACAGTGCAATCCAACTCCACATCACCTTTGAAACCATATGCAGGTAGGACAAGGTCACACAAAGCTTTAGCTTTATTGATTGATTGAATCGATAATGAAAAAAGAAGTAGGCTGCTCCAGCCCGGAGACTTTCCATACATAAAAGATTAGCAGGGATAAAAACACAATAAAGCCCGGAGGCTTATTTCCATTGTGGTCCTCAAACACGTGTCATGGTGGTATCATGTTATCATTTAAACACGTGTCATGGTGGTATCATGTTATCATTTAAACACGTGTCATGGCGGTATCATGGTACCTGAGGAAGACTCCAGTCTCTCCAGCTTGCTGACCAGCCAGTCCAGGTTGTTGGAGAACTGGGTGCAGTTGTTCCTGTTGCCTCGGATCAGCGCCGCTACAGGACACATGGACAAGGGCACATGTCAAGGGGAGGAGACACGATACATATCCAGATGGCAAGTTTGAAGAGGATAATGCAAATTGCTTATCTTTGACCTTCAGTACAGCAAAAACATAGCTCCTATAGAAATACACTGCACATCTTCCGCAAACAAACAATGACACCCATGTCAAGGGAAGAAGACAGGTTACATATCATCTTTGCTGGTTATGAAGAGGATAATTCAAATTGCTTGTCTTTGCACCTACAGCCAACAACACTGCCAAACCTTACATCTTACACAAGCACAACAACAACAACGTCACACAAACTGCACACCTTAAACCACACTCCATGCCAAGGAAAGAGTAGTGTTCTTCTTCAAAGCCTTTATGCATATTAATTAAGCTGCGGCGTATAAAGGAAGGGCGTGACATCAGGGGGACAGGAAAGGAGAGTCGTCCCAGCCAAAAATGACAGGGTCACCTGGCATAGACAGAGGAGAGGAGGCCTAGCTCACAAATCCATTTAGCTGGTGCAGGTGTGTGGAGGAGGGGGTACGAGAGGGGGGACGTGGTCTGCACATTAATGCTCCCCATGAGGAGAAAGCACCATGTAAACACGCTGTGAAGGGCTCAGACAATGACACGGAAACTAGAACTGGGAAGCTTCTGAGCAGGAGACATGCTCCTACTCTCAAGAGGGAATGCCTATAATGTACAACTGACATGTAAGATTGGACTGTTTTTTCCCACCCTGAAAGACCGTATTCGAACAATTAGTGGCCTAACTCAAGGATATGGGGAAAAGTGGTGACCATCTGGTGAACATGGGCAGTCCAGATTGTCTGGGAGAATGTTGTAGACATGCTGGGGGAGATGTTGGGTAGAGGCCCTGGAAGCACTTGACACAGACGTGAAATCTGCATGCTATCCTTATCCACTTCCAGCCCCTGCACGAAGCTCCAGCCCCTGTTTGTGGGTGTGTGTGTTCAAGTTTTATTCCTCGTATGTGCAAGATACACATGGTATACACCGTCCAACCAAACGCTTACTTGCAGCTTCCTTCTCGACAACGCAAACTAAAATAAAGAATAAAAGATAAGAACACGAACATAAAGTAAATGGCTCAGTAGAATAGAATAAACATTTTTGCACAAGTATAATACAGGAAGGCACAAGTTATTGTCCAATATTTACACATGTATCAGAGAACGGGGGATTGGGGGGCAAGTGTTAAAGTTGTGCAGTATTAGCAAAAGTAAATACGAGTCTGGTAGCAGCAATTGTGATGTGTGTGTAGCATGAATGCATGTGTGTGTGTGTGCATGTACATGTGCGTACAGTACGTATGTGTGTTTGTGAGTCTGTGTCTGGTACTAGAGTGCATGTGTACTGAGGCTAGGGCTGTGAAGGTCATGACGGTAAAGTTTATTGGTGGTGTACATAGTTTGCAGACGTCATCGCAGGTGCAGCGAAATGCTTATGTTTCTAGCTCCAACAATGCAGCAATATCTAGGCAATACAACAACAATACACACGCCTTCTGTCATTGTGAAGGGTCCATTTCAGGTGTGTTTGTCCGGTCTACAATACAAAATGTGTACTGTTGAGGGTACTCGAAGACTGGAGTTGAGCACCACTGGCTAAATGGGTGGACTGACGGCCATTGCAGGGAGCAAAGCAGGAAGAAAAAGCAGGATGTGTCAGTATGTGGTGTGATTTGTTGATTCAATTCAACTGACATTACAAAAAATACATTCCATTGTATGAGCCACATCATTCCCCTTTGACATCATTGGAACGAACATTGTACACTACCATGGAAATGATTTGCATTACAACAGCAGGCATCGACTGTGAGTTCACCCACGAGTTTACCAGTCACATTGCCAGGGTTAGAGGTTCCAAGCCTGCTCTATTCATTCTATTTCTATGTGTGCTGCTGCAGGGAGGGGGGCATTGTCTAGGCAACCAAAGACTAATTTGCTATTACACCTTGTTTGTTTCAACAAGGAGCAAAAAGTTTCTTCACGTTGTTAAGAGTCCATGTTACCTCAGAAACGGACTCAACCGCACGAATGCCCGGCCGTCCCTTCTTCAGTCAGCTGTTCGTTCCACACACACACAAAATATATATACACATATATACACACACACACACACACACACACACACACACATACACACATACAGTATATACATACGGTACATACATACAGACATACAGACATACACCACCAGTTAAAAGTTTTAGAACAACTACTCATTCAAGGGTTTTTCTTTATTTTTACATTGTAGAATAATAGTGAAGAGATCAAAACTATGAAATAACACATATGGAATCATGTAGTAACCAAAAAATAGTGTTGAACAAATCAAAATATATTTTATATTTGAGATTCTGCAAAAAGCCACCCTTTGCCTTGATGACAGCTTTTCACACTCTTGGCATTCTCTCAACTAGCTTCATGAGGTAGTCACCTGGAATGCATTTCAATTAACAGGTGTGCCTTGTTAAAAGTTCATTTGCGGAAGTTCTTTCCTTCTTAATGCGTTTGAGCCAATCGGTTGTGTTGTGACAAGGTAGGGGTGGTATACAGAAGATAGCCCTATTTGGTAAAATACCAAGTTCATATTAAGGCAAGAACAGCTCAAATAAGGAAAGAGAAATGACAGTCCATCATTACTTTAAGGTCAGTCAATACGGGAAATTTCAAGAACATTGAAAGTTTCTTCAAGTGCAGTTGCAAAAACCATCAAGCGCTATGATGAAACTGGCTCTCATGAGGACCGCTACAGGAATGGAAGACCCAGAGTTACCTCTGCTGCAGAGGAAAAGTTCATTAGGCTTACCAGCCTTAGAAACTGTAGCCCAAATGCTTCAGAGTTCAAGTAACAGACAAATCTCAAAATTAACTGTGAATCAGGCCTTCATGGTCAAATTGCTGCAAAGAAACCACTACTAAAGGATACCAATAAGAAGAAAATGCAACAATGTACGCTGACAATCGGGAAGCAAGTTCAGGGAGTGAATACATTCAAAAAATGTTTTAACAAAACAAGAAACACAAACAGCGCACAGACATGAAACAGGAACAATGACGACTGAGGAAGAAAACAAAGGGAGTGACATATAAAGGGAAGGTGATGGAGTCCAGTTGAGTGTAATGCTGGTGACAGGTGTGTGCCCTAACGAGCAGCCTGGTGATCTAGAGGCCGGAGAGGGAGCACACGTGACAGTACCCCCTCCCCAACGTGCGGTTCCAGCCGCAGGACGCCGACCAGGATGACGATCCCGGGGATCAGGAGCGGACCGGTCACCTCTGCTAAGGCGCAGGAACATGTCAATCCAGCTGAGGCGCGGGAGCATGATGACCTAGAGCACCGGAGAGAGAGCATATGTGACAGAAGAGACTTGCTTGGGCCAAGAAACACGAGCAATGGACATTATACCAGTGGAAATGTGTCCTTTGGTCTGGAGTCCAAATTGGAGATTCTTGGTTCCAACGGCTGTGTCTTTGTGAGACGTGGTGTGGGTGAACAGATGATTTCCGCATGTGTATTTTCCAACGTAAAGCATGGAGGAGGTGGTGTTATGGTGTGGGGGTGCTTTGCTGGTGACACTGTCCGTAATTTATTTAGAATTCAAGGCACATTTAACCAGCATGGCTACCACATCATTCTGCAGCGATACGCCATCCCATCTGGATTGGGTTTAGTGGGACTATCATTTGTTTTTCAACAGGACAATGACCCAACACACTTCCAGGCTGTGTATGGGCTATTTTAAAAAGAAGGAGAGTGATGGAGTGCTGCATCAGATTACCTGGCCTCAACAATCCCCTGACCTCAACCAAATTGAGATGGTTTGGGATGAGTCGAACTGCAGAGTGAAGGAAAAGCAGCCAACAAGTGCTCAGCATATGTGGGAACCTCTTCAAGACTGTTGGGAAAACATTCCAGGTGAAGCTGGTTGAGAGAATGCCAAGAATGTGCAAAGCTGTCATTGCAAAGGGTGGCTATTTGAAGAATCTCAAATATAAAATATATTTTGATTTGTTAACCACTCTTTTGGTTAATACATGATTCCATGATTTCATAGTTTTGACGTTTTCAATGTAGAAAATAGTAAAAATAACTAAAAACCCTTGAAAGAGTAGGTTTGTCTAAACTTTTGCTTAGTACTGTATGTCATATTTATTTTACGGTTATGAATGTTATTTTATTTTCATGACGGTCTTCAACCATACCTGTCGGTTACACAGTTATACAGGAATTGTGCCTGCCCTAACTGAGTCATCCTCACAGACAGGCGTGTTAAGATGGGGAAACACCACCTTGGAGTACCTACAGGACCATAAACAGCTCTGTAAATGCCAGCTCAGCTGAGACAAATAATCCCACGGCAGCAGTGAGACGCAGGCCTGTGGTTGGTAAGAGCAGTACTGGGACTCAGAGAACGCCAGGGCTTTCGTGGCAGGCAACAATGATTGATTACTGTGAAGTGTGTGTGTGTGTGTGTGTGTAACAAGCAAGGAGCAGACAGGTTGTCCTGTCTTTGTCTACTGTTGTGTTTAACGATTTTACTGTGACACTTTATGTGATTGTAACTATATTGGTGTGATGACTTTTGTAAAATACTATTTGGAGGATATACTCTTCTATTGTCTCTCTCACCTAGCAGCTCATAGAGCAGGTTGAGGATGTCCTTCCAGGAAGCCCCAGCCTCTGCCCCGGCACACTCCCCAAAGTGGGCTGCACTGTTGTACACGTTGAGACGGTCGATGCAGCAGGACACCAGAGTCAGCATGCCCTGAAACAAAGACACACCCATTATTACTCTGACATCATCATCATGTGTCCTCAATTAACCTGCTCCTAGTCTCTCCCATGCCTTCATGCCTGGATGATTAATCTAGGATGGTAATAGCGATCAGGTATGCTAAGCAGCATGCCCAGCTGTGAGAAAGGAATTGCAGGTGATTTATAACTCCATGAAAAGCCTATCAGCTGTCAACAATGAAAAATTGACCTTACAACTGTATCGTATGGCAGAGCGGGATGGAAAAGAGCAATTTTGGGATATTAATACAATTATGGAGAAGTGTGTAGGCCGGGATATAGATGGGTTATTGAAGCATTCCAAGGGCAGGATCGGTGTATGCCGGAAACAGTATTGTGTATGGTTATATCAATTATGTAAACATTACTTAAACACAGCACACAGCTATTTTACATAAATTCCTGTTATGAACTTATTGCTTGGAGACAAAGTGAACAACTTGGGAAATTTAAATCCACAGCAACAGCTTTTGTTTCCGTTAAGGAGAGAAGTTGACGTTGTGTATTTAACATCACAGGCACAAGGGAAGGCAGCTGACATTTTATAATTGATGAGAACAATTTTGGGCCGAGAGGCTTATCAAAAGGCTCCACGCCATTGTTGTCACCACAGAAAAACTCGGAACAAAACTGCTGACAGTTGAAAAGCAATGCTCTGAAATACAATATGGCATTGAAATACTGTACCAAGAATCCATTGATTTAGCCTTTAAAAACAGCGTGTCTTGGCAACACTGCATTTAAGCCCGGCTCCTGCAATGACCACTTACTAAAATTGCCTTAATCACAATTGAAACCCCTGACTTTGGACTTTTATTGTCCTCTGCTGCCAAGCAACCGTCAGGCAGGATTGCGACGCGGCACTTCATGTGTGGATGAACTCACTTCCTGTTTGAAGAGGTTCTGTCGGTTCTTGAGAGAGCGCAGCATGATCTGTTTCTCCTCGTGCTCCAGTTCAGCATTAGGCACCTGGAAGTAGGTGATGAGGTCATTGAGTGTCTGGAGGACCTCCTCGATGGGCAGGGCTACTGACGCACGGTTCTTTCCCCCCAGACAGTCCAGGTCTCTGGAACAGGGAAGAAGGGTTATCTTCACCACAGGAAACTTTGACAGTACTCCATTTAGCAAAAGTAGATTTTTCAGCATCAAAACAAGGGAATATACACTGAGCATATCAAACATTAGGAATAATATTCCTAATATTGAGTTGCACCCCCTTTTGCCCTCAGTACAGCCTAAATTCATCAGGGCATGGACGTTACAAGATGTCGAAAGCATTCCGAAGGGATGGTAGCCCATGTTGATTCCAATGCCTCCTACAGTTGTGTCAAGTTGGCTGGATGTCCTTTGGGTGGTGGACCATTCGTCAAACACATGGGAAACTGTTGAGCGTGACAAACCCAGCAGCGTTGCAGTTCTTGACACAAACCGGCACCTACTATCATACCCAGTTCAAAGGCACTTAAATCTTTTGTCTCGCCCATTCACCCTCTGAATGAATGACATACACAATCCATGTCTCAATTATCTCAAGGCTTAAAAATCATCCTTTAACCTGTCTCCTTCCCTTCATCTACACTGATTGAAGTGGATTTAAATAAGTGACATCAATAAGGGACACCAATTTTCACATGGATTCACTTGGTCAGTCTGTCATGTTCATACTGCTTTGTGCACTCAGTGTATGACAGCAGGTTCTTTATAATGACATCATTATATGATAATCATAAGGTTTCATAACAACACCGAACTCCAGTATTAGAATATGACTCAAGCAGTGACTGCCATAGGAACATCATTTGTGCCTTGAGGTTCATCCATGCCGAAATGTTATTTCCGCGTGTGACCTAAAATGAGCCCCTGCTCTGTCACACAGAGGGGGGCTGAGGAGGGGAGGGGGGGGGGGGGGGGGGGGGGGGGGTTTAGGTACATCTCACAGGCGGCAGTCTAGGTCTGGACAGTGGTGAAAGCCAGTCAGCAATATTTGACCAACTGAGGGGGGTATGTGTTTGATTCACAGTCACAGGCCAGTTTAATAGTGGCAGATGAGGAGGCTTTGAACATTTATTCGCTCCATAGCATTCTCATTCATGACTGGCCGTAAGTGGCCTTATGGCTTGATGTGTTTATTGTCCTGTTTGGCCACGGATGACTGGGTCACTGAGCCAGGCAGGCAGTGTGCTTTTTGTGGGCTGTGCAGCCCACTGCTCACAGGCCAAAAGCTCAAATGCTGCTGTGCATTCACAGTCTACAGGGCTTTACACCCAGACAGCATGCATATTACACTACAGTCAAGTAGGTGTTATACTTTTGTAGGGCTGGCACAATTACCGTACAACCGATGGATATGGATGAAGACTGTCATGAAAATAAAATAAGCGTTTATCAGTGAAGACTTGAACCTACTTCTACCCCCAAGGCATAAGACCTAATCAAATGGCTACACTGACGACCTGCATTGACCCTTTTTTATTGAATCTCTTGCACTGACTCTATGCACACACACTGGACTCTACCCACACTCACATATACTTACACCCTAACACACACACACACACACACACACACACACCCTAACACACACACACACACACACACACACATTACATACGCATGCACACACACTGGACTCTACCCACACTCACATATACTTACACCCTAACACACACACACACACACACACACCCTAACACACACACACACACACACACACACATTACATACACATGCACACACACTGGACTCTACCCACACTCACATATACTTACACCCTAACACACACACACACACACACACACACACACACACACACTACATACGCATGCACACACACTGGACTCTACCCACACTTACATATACTTACACCCTAACACACACACACACACACACACACACTACATACGCATGCACACACACTGGACTCTACCCACACTCACATATACTTACACCCTAACACACACACACACACACACACTACATACGCATGCACACACACTGGACTCTACCCACACTCACATATACTTACACCCTAACACACACACACACACACACACACACACCCACCCTAACACACACACACACACACACACATTACATACGCATGCACACACACTGGACTCTACCCACACACTCACATATACTTACACCCTAACACACACACACACACACACACACCCTAACACACACACACACACACACACACACACACACACACACACACACACTACATACACACTACATACACATGCACACACACTGGACTCTACCCACACTCACATATACTTACACCCTAACACACACACACACACACACACACACACACTACATACGCATGCACACACACTGGACTCTACCCACACTCACATATACTTACACCCTAACACACACACACACACACACACACACTACATACGCATGCACACACACTGGACTCTACCCACACTCACATATACTTACACCCTAACACACACACACACACACACACACCCTAACACACACACACACACACACACACATTACATACACATGCACACACACTGGACTCTACCCACACTCACATATACTTACACCCTAACACACACACACACACACACACACACACACACACACACACTACATACGCATGCACACACACTGGACTCTACCCACACTTACATATACTTACACCCTAACACACACACACACACACACACACACTACATACGCATGCACACACACTGGACTCTACCCACACTCACATATACTTACACCCTAACACACACACACACACACACACTACATACGCATGCACACACACTGGACTCTACCCACACTCACATATACTTACACCCTAACACACACACACACACACACACACACACACACTACATACGCATGCACACACACTGGACTCTACCCACACTCACATATACTTACACCCTAACACACACACACACACACACACTACATACGCATGCACACACACTGGACTCTACCCACACTCACATATACTTACACCCTAACACACACACACACACACACACACACACCCACCCTAACACACACACACACACACACACATTACATACGCATGCACACACACTGGACTCTACCCACACACTCACATATACTTACACCCTAACACACACACACACACACACACACCCTAACACACACACACACACACACACACACACACACACACACACACACACACACTACATACACACTACATACACATGCACACACACTGGACTCTACCCACACTCACATATACTTACACCCTAACACACACACACACACACACACACACACACTACATACGCATGCACACACACTGGACTCTACCCACACTCACATATACTTACACCCTAACACACACACACACACACACACACACTACATACGCATGCACACACACTGGACTCTACCCACACTCACATATACTTACACCCTAACACACACACACACACACACACACACACACACCCACCCTAACACACACACACACACACACACACACACATTACATACGCATGCACACACACTGGACTCTACCCACACACTCACATATACTTACACCCTAACACACACACACACATACACACACACACACCCTAACACACACACACACACACACACACACACACACACACACACACACTACATACACACTACATACACATGCACACACACTGGACTCTACCCACACACTCACATATACTTACACCCTAACACACACACACATACACACCCTAACACCCTAACACACACCCTAACACCCTAACACACACACACACACACTACATACGCATGCACACACATGCATACTGATGCAACAGACACACACATGCTGCTGCTGCTACAGCTCAGTCTATTATCTATCCTGTTGCCTTGTCACTTTACATTTAAATTTAAATTTTTGTAAGTTAGCAGACGCTCTGATCCAAATTCTCTGATTCAGGTGGGTCAACCCCGTATCTCAGTCATAGTAAGTACAAATTGCCTCAAAGTAGCTATTCGCAAAGTGAGTGCTAGTAAGGGGGGTGGGGCAGAGAAGACCTTTGACTGGGCTGAGCGGGAGCTGCCCTCTCAAAGGGGTGCGAGGGCCAAAAGACCAGAGGTGGCTCAGGTTGGGGTGTAAGGTTAGAGCAGAGGCTGAAGGTAGGGAGGGGCAGTTCGTCTTGCTGCTCCGTAGGTAAGCACCATGGTCTTGTAGTGGATGCGAACTTCGACTGGAAGCCAGTGGAGTGTGCGGACGAGCGGGTTGACATGGGAGAACTTGGGAAGGTTGAACACCAAACGGACTGCAGGAATTTGATTGCACAAGCGGGGAGCCCAGTCAACAGCGAGTTTAAGTAGTCCAGACAGGAGATGACAAGTGCCTGGATTAGGACCTGCACCACTTCCTGTGTGAGGTACATATGTTGTAGAGCATGAACCTGCTGGAGCGAGTCACTGCTTTGATGTTTGCAGAGAACGACATGGTGTTGTCCAGGGTCACACCAAGGTTCTTTGCACGGGACTCCCGGGTGGTGCAGTGGTCTAGGGCACTGCTGTGCCAGCTGTGCCACCAGAGACTCTCGGTTCGCGCCCAGGCGCGATTGGCCAAGCGTCGTCCGGGTTAGGGAGGGTTTGGCCGGTAGGGATATCCTTCATGCACCAGCGACTCCTGTGGCGGGCCGGGCGCAGTGCACGCTAACCAAGGTCGCCAGGTGCACGGCGTTTCCTCCGACACATTGGTGCGGCTGGCTTCCGGGTTGGATGCGTGCTGTAAGAAGCAGTGCGGCTTGGTTGGGTTGTGTTTCGGAGGATGCATGGCTTTCGACCTTCGTCTCTCCTGAGCATGTACGGGAGTTGTAGCGATGAGACAAGATAGTAATTACTAACAATTGGATACCACGAAAAGGGGGTAAAATTTAGAAAAAAAAATATTTAAAAAAAGGTTCCTTGCACAAGGACATTGTGAAGTTGTCAACCGTGATGGTGAGGTCTTGGAGCAGGCAGGCCTTCCCCGGGAGAAAGAAAAGCTCTGTTTTGTCAAGGTTGAGCTTGAGATGGAAGGCCAACATCCAAGCTGAGATATCTGCCAGGCACGCAGAGATGCGTATCACCAATTGGGTGTCAGAAGGAGGGAGGAGGGAAAGAGAAAATGAATTGAGTGTCATGCGCATCGCAATGATAGGAGAGACTATGTGTGGATCTGAAGCAGCTGAGTGGCTTGGTGTAAAGAGAAAAGGAGAGGGTCTAGAACCGAGCGCTGGAGGACACCAGTAGTGAGAGTACATGGTACACAGATCCTCAGATACACAGATGGTACACAGATCCTCTCCATGTCAACTGGTAGGAGCGTCCTGCCAGGTAGGATGCAATCCAAGAGTGTGCAGAGTCTGAGACACCCAGCATTGAGAGAGTGGAGAGGAGGATCTGATGGTTCATGGTGTCAAAGGCAGCGGATTGATCTAGGAGGATGACAACAGAGGAGAAAGAGTCAGTTTTGGCAGTGTGGAGAGCCTCTTTGACACAGAATCGACCAGTCTCGGTTGAGTGACCCAACTTGAAGCCTGACTGGTAAGGGTCAAGAAGATTGTTCTGTAGAGAAATAGCAAGTGAGTTGGTCAGAAACAGCATGCTCAAGTGTTTTGGAAAGAAAAGAAAGAAGGGATTACGGTCTGTAGTTCTTGACATCAGAGGGGTCGAGTGTTGGTATCTTGATTAGGGGGGAGAGACTCTGGCCATTTTGATGTCAGATGTGACGCAGACAGTGATCAGGGATGAGTTGATGAGGGAAGTGAGGAACGGGAGAATGTCTCCAGAGATGGTCTGGAGAAGGGAGGAGGGGATGGGGTGGAGCGGGTAGATTGTTGGGTGGCCAGACCACACTAGTCACAGGAGAGAGGGGAGAAAGAGGTCAAGGCGTAGGGTAGTTATGTGTGAGTGGGACCAGTGAACTCAATAGGCTGAATGAGGAGCTGGTGTCGTCAACCTTCTTTTCAAAGTGATTGACAAAGTCATCCCTAGAGCTGGAGGAGGGAGGAGTAGGTGGAAAACAGTTCCTAAGCTTAGAGGCAGAAGCTTGACATTTAGAGTGATAGAAAGTGAAAGGAAGATGGGTCCTCTGGAAGTTTAGTTTTCCTCCATTTTTGTCAGCTTCCGACAGCCCTGTTCTGTCGCAATGAGTCACTCAGCCATGGATCAGGAGGGGAGGACCGAGCCGGCCGGGAGGTAAGGGAATACCCCCCTGATTTGGACAAAAACAAATTGTATGTAAGGGGACAGTGCGAGTCATAGGATGCGGAAAGACAGGAGAGCAGGGTTGAAATGGTAGAATCAGGAGATGAGAATAAGGGATTTAACAGAAGGGAGAGTAGTGGGAGAGAGAGAGAGCGAAGATTGCGACGGCACATGAGCATTTGGGTAGGGGCTGTAATGGGACATTTTAATTGTACGTGTCCACATAACTAAGTATGTGACTAACCTTGTGAAACTGTCCTTTTATAATCTCCTGTTCTTGGGAGTATCATCCTGTTGCAAACCAGCTTGCACCTGCGTCCTTGTATAGATAATGTTCCGCTCAAGAACAGGAAACTATAAAGATATGTGCTTATCACCCAATGCTTTGGAACTCAGACTGTCTACCCTGCGCTGTGTAACTCTGGTATTCTCTCTGAGCTCAGAAATAAGGAATCTTGGTTTGACTTGGACTCCAGCAAATCCTTATTGTAGAATATACACCACAGGGCTGAGTGGGTAGGGTTGGAGGAGAAGGAGACAGAAAAAGAAAGTAGTGATCAGAGAGCTGGAGACTTCACCCTTACTTACATTAGAGAACGACTGATAATCTGCCGAGCCGATAAATGGGGCCTATATTTGACCTTCCAGTCTTTTGGCCCTTCCCTATCTGCTTTGCCGATAGTCCCTCGGCTGCTATGTGAGCCGCCACTCATCGCCTGAGCCACGAGCTCTACACAATGTAGAGGAACATCTAGCTGGGAAGCTGCAGTATTGAGAAATAGATGAATTGACAGTGACCAAAATTGAATTACTGTTGGTTTAAAAAAATCAAATTACTGTAATATTAGTTTAGTTAATTCACTAATAATAAGGCTTCTCCTCTAGGATTTTGTCTGTGCTTAGCACCATTCCATTTATTTTTATCCTGAAAAACTCCCCCGTCCTTAAAGATTACATGCATACACATAACATGATGCAGTCACCCCTATGTTTGAAAATATAGCGTGGTAATCAATAATGTGTTGTATTGGATTTGCCTCAAACATAACACTTTATTCAGGACAAAATGTAATTCCTTTGCCACATTTTACAGTATTACTTTAGTGCCTTGTTGCAAACAGGATGCATGTTTTGGGATATTTTTATTCTGTGCAGGCTTCCTTCTTTTCCCTGTGTCAATTAGGTTAGTATTACAATGTTGTTGATCGATCCTTAGAGTTTAATGTCTGTGATAGGAGAAAACTAACTGTTTAAATGTCACCATTGGCCTCATGATGAAATCCCTGAGCGGTTTACTTTGTCTCCGGCAACAGAGTTAGGAAGGACGCCTGTATCTTTGTAATGACTGGGCTTATTGGTTCACCATCTAAAGTGTAATTATTAACTTCATGCTCAGAGTGATATTCAATGTCTACCAAAAGGTGCCCTTCTTTGCAATGCATTGGAAAACCTCCCTGGTAGTTGTGGTTGAATCTGTGTTTGAAATTCACCGCTGGACTAAGAGATCTAGTAAATAATTGTATGTGTGGGGTACAGAGATGAGGTAGTCATTCAAAAATCATGTTAAACACTATTATTGCACAGAGAGATTCCATGCAATTTATAATGTGACTTGTTAAGCACATTTTCATTCCTGAACTTATAAAGGCTAGACATAACAAAGGGGTTGAATACTTATTGACTCAAGACAGTTCAGCTTTTCATTTTTTATTCACTTGTAAACATTTCAAAAAACATTCCACTTTGACATTATGGGGTATTGTGTTTAGGTCAGTGACAAAACAATCTCAATTAAATCCATTTTAAATTCAGGCTGTAACACAACAAATGTGGAAAAAGTCAAGGCTGTAAATACTTTCTGAAGGCGCTGTATGGGCAGATTTGAGTCATTCAGACACAACGTGCATGTTAGTTTCATATTTTCTCCTACCCTTGCTCTCCTTGTCAGATATTATGCACATTTATGGCTTGGTGGCAAATGTCATTGCCATTGAGCTAGTTCTCATAGTACCAGTAAACAGTAGCACTAGATATGAGCCATGGAGAGAGATGTGAGGAGATGTGAAAGGCAGTGAAGTTACAGTCTTGCTCTATCCCAGTGGTTCTTAACCTTGTTGGAGGTACTGAACCCCACCAGTTTCATATGCGCATTCACCGAACCCTTCTTAATTGGAAAAATAAAATATGATTTTTTCAAATTCAAAACATAGGTATATATTTTACTGGTGCACAAAATGAACCGTGCATCAACATCACTGTGTTCAAAGAACAAAATCATCGAAACATGATTTTCACACAAAAACATAATAATGAATATTTACTGCAAATCAGTGTGACTTCTGCTGTTGCCTTTCAGAGACCAGTTCAGAAATGCGCGGCTTCACCTTGGCAAGTGCCACTCATGTCATTTTTGCAAAAAAGTCTGTTCCTTTTCTTCGTTTTTATGTCCAGCATCCTCGGAAAGGATTGCTCGCAAAGATATGTTGTAACAAACGGCATGAACATCTCCAGAGCTTTCTTAGCAATAACAGGGTACTAACATTTTTCCGATTTCATCGAGGTATCTGTTGTCTCAACACTAAACGTGAATGGCTCTCTCACCCATGCTGGATATGACTCTCTTGTAGGGAAGTATCCGTCGAGAGACTTTGCAAGCTCATCTAAGTGCGTGGCAATTGCTTGCTTCAGTTCCGCGGGTACAGAAATGTCTCCGATTCCAGATACATCTTCGATCTTACTTACACAGTCGTCCAGCAGGGGAAGTTTGCAAAGTTATCGTTATCGTTTTGATTGAGATGATTGAGAGCTGCGAAGATATCAGCCATGTACGCTAAAATGAGAATGAGAATGAGAATGAACTGAATTTTTGAAGCAATCTGCATGACAATGTTGGTGCTCTTGCAAAAACAGGGCTAATTCCACACGCACGGCAAAAACACGATTCAGCACCGGTCCCCGGGTTAACTACCGAACGTTAGAATGGTACAGAAGTACCTCGAATTCAGAGCCCATTTCTTTACACAGCTCACTGAAGATGCGGTGCCTCAGAGCACTAGTTCGCACATAGTTCACGCATTCCACTACAATTTGTAATACTTCTACCAGTTTTGGAGGCAAGGTTTTTGTTGCCAACGCATGTCTGTGCAGAATACAATGCGTAACCATGATGTGTGGTGCATCGGCTTTCACTAGGGCACCAAAACCAGACTTTCTTCCCAGCATGACTGGAGCTCCATCCGAACAAACTGCAGAAACCATATCCCACGAAAGATTGTTGTCTTTGAAGAAGTCATTCACAAGTTTTTTCACATCGGCTGCCTTAGTTGTTGTTGTAAGAGGCTTACAAAATAAAAAATCTTCCTTTATCACGTCGTCTTTCACATAGCGCACGAATACAGCAAACTGGCTTAGATTGGAAACGTCTGTGTTCTCGTCGAGTTGAAGGCTGAAATTTGCCAGGCTTGAAATCAGATCTACAACTACTTGAGCCAAGATGTCTTTGCTCACGTCCTCTATTCTGTCGCTGATGGTGTCATTTGAAAGAGGAATTTGGGATTTAACTTCAGCCTCTTTTCCCAGCATGATATTCGCCATCTTCAACACAGCTGGTTTTATGAGTGTTTCATCAATGGTGTGTGGTTTGCCCTGCTTTGCGATCAGGTAAGCAACTTCGTACGATGCTGTGAGGATCGGTTTGTTGATGGGTACAAAGCCGAGAACAGGCAGAGTAGCCTTTTCATCGAATCTGTCTCTCTTCACCTTGAATTCAGCGAGCGTTGTGTTCTTGTATTTTCCATCTCCATGCAGCTTAAGGAAGTGTTCTCTAAGTTTTGCCGGTGCTATACTAGAATTGCTCAACTTGGCATTGCAAATCATGCAGTTAGGACGCTGACTCCCATCACGTTCCATTATACATGTGAATCCATATTGTACATATTCGTCCGACCACTTTCTTTTTTTTACTCGACATAGTAAGTATGAAGGTATTCAAATATTAAGAAAGAAATCACAAGACGTACCATCACGACAGTCACAAGTCGACTACTGAGTGCACCAAATTCCCTGCAGCACAGATAGGCCAAGCGATGATGCAGCCAATGATGGCCAAGCGGGGTGTGTCATCACGAATCATATGAGTCGGATGTGTGTCTTGACCTCCGCCGAACCCCTGAGACTGACTCACCGAACCCCTGGGGTTCGATCGAACCCAGGTTAAGAACCACTGCTCTATCCAAATAGTAGCAGTAGGATCCAGTTACAACACGCCCATTTCCTGACAGATAGCTGAACTAGCGAATTTTGACCTGGCAGCTGAGTTTAGAGATGCATCCTGACAGCTGAAAATAATAATTTTTCACAATCACGGAAAATTACAAAAATACTAGTTTCATAAGCATCCGTGATCATAAATCATGACGTTAAGTTGGACCCATTTGCATTGAATAGAGGGTACTTTATATTCGCATACTAAAAGCAGTGCCTATATTTTTTATTTTACCTTTATTTAACTAGGCAAGTCAGTTAAGAACAAATTCTTAACTGACTTGCCTAGTTAAATAAAGGAACAGTGGGTTAACTGCCTTGTTCAGGGGCAGAATGATATATTTTTATCTCGTCAGCTTGGGGATTCAATCTAGCAACCTTTCGGTTACTGGCCCAACGCTCTAACCACTAGGCTACCTGCCACCCCATTCAAAATGATGTCCTTCCATACAGGCATGACATGCTGGAGTGATGCTTCCATGCAGAATGTGTTGCTCAAAAGGCTAATATAAGTAACAGATGGAATGCAAACAGACGAGGGTGCTACAGATGACAGACTCCACTGATCTGCCAAAACAAGCTCAATAACTCAATGCACACACTCCTATTGAATATGCATTCACCTGTATTGTAGGCCTATGCCGTCTTCATTTACCCAGTTTATCAAGAGATGTACCATTCAAATAAAAGTATTATGTTGTTATGTAGTTAGATTTGTAAAAACAAAGTTGAATGTAATGTTTTATTTGAAAATGTATGCATTAATGCATACATGGCTGTCTCTGGGAAATGTTGTCATCAAAATGTTCAAACGTAACAATATTGAATAGTGGCCTAAAATATCGGCCATCGGCCTCCTGGACCCCCCCAAAGAATCTGTATCGGTCATTCACTAACCGTGTACCTTTGCACATCGTATTCTGTACATAGCCATGTTATTTGTATTTGTTATTGTTATTTGTTATTCACTGTGTCACTATTTCTATTTATACATTTATTTATGTTCTACCTTTAACTCAGCATTGTTGGAAAATTACCCGTAAGTAACAATTTCACCGTTAGTATAAACCTGTTGTTTACGAAGCATGTGACAAATAAAGTTTGAACTGAGGCGGCCAGGCATTTGTGCAGGTGAGTACATTTTTGCTGAAAACATGGTCTCTATAGTAACATGTACTCCACAAAGTGATGAAACTTTGTTGCTTCTTGCTCAAACAAGGAAGGTGTTGTAGCAAACAAGTCTTAGGTTGCCTAGGCAATGCCCTCCTCCCTGCTACAACAGCAGCACATGCAGTCAGGAGCAGAGGAGAGGAAAAAATATCAACACAGCAAAAAAGAAACGTCCTCTTACTTTCAACTACATTTATTTTCAGCAAACTAAACATGTGTAAATATTTGTATGAACATAAGATTCAACAACTGAGACATAAACTGAACAAGTTCCACAGACATGTAACTAACATAAATGGAATAATGTGTCCCTGAACAAAGGAGGGGTCAAAATCAAAAGTAACAGTCAGTATCTGGTGTGGCCACCAGCTGCATTAAGTAAGGCCTCGGTGTAACGCTCATTCCTTCGATGAGGCAAAACCGCGACTCGTCAGTGAAAACCACATTTTGCCAGTCCTGTCTGGTCCAGCGACAGTGGGTTTGTGCCCATAGGCGACGTTGTTACCTGTGATGTCTGTTGAGGACCTGCCTTACATCAGGCCTACAAGCCCCCAGTCCAGCCTCTCTCAGCCTATTGTGGACAGTCTGAGCACTGATGGCGGGATTGTGCATTCCTGGTGTAACTCGGGCAGTTGTTGTTGCCATCCTGTACCTGTCCCACAGGTGTAATGTTTGGATGTACCGATCCTGTGCAGGTGTTGTTACACGTGGTCTGCCACTGAATCAGCTGTCCGTCCTGTCTCGCTGTAGCGCTGTCTTAGGCGTCACACAGTACGGACATTGCAATTTATTGCCATGGCCACATCTGCAGTCTTGCCTTCTTGCAGCATGCCTAAGGCACATTCCCGCAGATGAGCAGGGACCCTGGGCATCTTTCTTTTGGTGTTTTTTGGTGTTTTTTCCATCTGTACGCTGTTACGTGTTTTAATAACCATTCCATAGGTACATGTTCATTAATTGTTTATGGTTAATTGAATTAGCATGGGAAACAGTGTTTAAACCCTTTACAATTAAGATCTGTGAAGTTTCTTGGATTTCTATGAATTATCTTTGAAAGACCGGGTCCTGAAAAAGGGGCGTTTCTTTTTCAGAGAGTATTCATACCGCTTGACTTACTCCACATTTTGTTGTGTTACAGGCTGAATTCAAAATTGATTAAATAGATTTTTTTCATCACCGATCTACACCCAATAACCCATAATGACATAGTGAAAACGTGTTTTTAGAAATGTTTGCTAATTTATTGAAATTAAATACAGAACTTACACACCCCTTTGCTATGACACTCCAAATTCAGCTCAGGTGCATCCAATTTCCTTTGAGCATCCTTGAGATGTCACTACAACTTGATTGGAGTCCACCTGTGGTCAATTCAATTGTTTGGACATGATTTAGAAAGAAACACACCTGTCTATATAAGGTCCCACAGTTGACAGTGCAGTGAAGTCTAAAGAACTGTGATTTGACTTGGGAAAAAAACTGTCCTTGGATCTCCAAGATAGAATTGTGATGAGGCATATATCTGGGGAAGGGTATAAAACCATTTCTAGAGTGTTGAAGGTTTCCAAGAGCACAGCGGTCTCCATAATTTGTAAATTGAAAAAATATGGAACTACCCAGACTCTGCCTAGAGCTGGCCGTCCAACCAAACTGAGAAACAGGGCAAAAAGGACCTTGGTCAAGAGGTGGCCAAGAACCCAGTGATTACTTTGACAGAACTACAGAGTTCCTTGGCTGAGATGGGAGAACGTGCCAGAAGGAAAACTACTGTCTCTACAGCACTTCACCAATCTGGGATTTTTGGTAGAATGGCCAGACGGAAGCCACTCTTGAGAAAAAGGCACATGAAGCCACTCTTGAGAAAAAGGCAAAAGATTCTGTGGTCTGATGATAATTTTTTTTAACTCAGCTCATCACCCATCTAACACCATCCCTACTGTGGAGCATGGTGGTGGTAGCATCATGCTATGGGGATGATTTTTAGTGGCAGGGACTGGAAGACTGTTCAGGATAGATGGAACAATGAATGGAGCCAAATACAGGCACATCCTTGATGAGAACCTGCTTCAGAGTGCAAACAACCTTAGACTGGGGCGAAGATTTACGTTCCAACAGGGTAATGACCCCAAGCATACAGCCAAGCAATGCTGGAATGGCTCCAGAAGAAGAGTGTGAAAGTCCTTGAGTGGCCCAACCAAACCCCAGTCCTGAATCTCATTGAAAATTGGTGAAAAGACTTTAAGATTGCTCCTCATCTAACTTAACAGAGCTGGAGAAAATCTGCAAGGAAGAATGGGAGACAATCCCCAAATCCATATGTGCAAAGCTGAGATAGACATAACCAACACAACTCACAGCTCTAATCGCTGCCAAAGGAGGTTCTACAAACTATTGACTCAGGGTTATGAATACTTACAGTGGGGAGAACAAGTATTTGATACACTGCCAATTTTGCAGGTTTTCCTACTTACAAAGCGAGTAGAGGTCTGTAATTTTTATCATAGGTATACTTTGAGAGACGGAATCTAAAACAAAAATCCAGAAAATCACGTTGTATGATTTTTAAGTAATTAATTTGCATTTTATTGCATGATATAAGTATTTGATCACCTACCAACCAGTAAGAATTCCGGCTCTCACAGACCTGTTAGTTTTTCTTTAAGAAGCCCTCCTGTTCTCCACTCATTACCTGTATTAACTGCACCTGTTTGAACTCATTACCTGTATAAAAGACACCTGTACACACACTCAATCAAACAGACTTCAACCTCTCCACAATGGCCAAGACCAGAGAGCTGTGTAAGGACATCAAGGATAAAATTGTAGACTTGCGCTGGGATGGGCTACAGGACAATTGGCAAGAAGCTTGGTGAGAAGGCAACAACTGTTGGCGCAATTATTCGAAAATGGAAGAAGTTCAAGAAGACGGTCAATCACCCTCGGTCTGGGGCTCCATGCAAGATCTCACCTCGTGGGGCATCAATGATCATGAGGAAGGTAAGGGATCAGCCCAGAACTACACGGCAGGACCTGGTCAATGACCTGAAGAGAGCTGGGACCACAGTCTCAAAGAAAACCATTAGTAACACACTACGCAGTCATGGATTAAAATCCTTCAGCGCACGCAAGGTCCCCCTGTTCAAGCCAGCGCATGTCCAGGCCCATCTGAAGTTTGCCGATGACCATCTGGATGATCCAGAGGAGGAATGGGAGAAGGTCATGTGGTCTGATGAGACAAAAATATATATTTTTGGTCTAAACTCCACTCGCCGTTTTTGGAGGAAGAAGGAGGATGAGTACAACCCGAAGAACACCATCCCAACCGTGAAGCATGGAGGTGGAAACATCATTCTTTGGGGATGCTTTTCCGCAAAGGGGACAGGACGACTGCACCGTTTTGAGGGGAGGATGGATGGGGCCATGTATCGCGAGATCTTGGCCAACAACCTCCTTCCCTCAGTAAGAGCATTGAAGATGGGTCGTGGCTGGGTCTTCCAGCATGACAACGACCCAAAACACACAGCCAGGGCAACTAAGGAGTGGCTCCGTAAGAAGCATCTCAAGGTCCTGGAGTGGTCTAGCCAGTCTCCAGACCTGAACCCAATAGAAAATATTTGGAGGGAGCTGAAAGTCCGTATTGCCCAGCGACAGCCCCGAAACCTGGAGGATCTGGAGAAGGTCTGTATGGGGGAGTGGGCCAAAATCCCTGCTGCAGTGTGTGCAAACCTGGTCAAGAACTACAGGAAACATATGATCTCTGTAATTGCAAACAAAGGTTTCTGTACCAAATATTAAGTGCTGCTTTTCTGATGTATCAAATACTTATGTCATGCAATAAAATGCTAATTAATTACTTAGAAATCATACAATGTGATTTTCTGGATTTTTGTTTTAGATTCAGTCTCTCACAGTTGAAGTGTACCTATGATAAAAATTACAGACCTCTACATGCTTTGTAAGTAGGAAAACCTGCAAAATCGGCAGTGTATCAAATACTTGTTCTCCCCACTGTATGTAAAATGTTACATTTCTATATTTCATTTTCAATAAACATGTTTTCACTGTGTAAAAATTATTACAATGTAAAAATACTTTTAATCTGTCTGTCTGAATATTTCAAGACATGACAATTCTCATCACTCATCTTGAAAAAACATATACTACGTATACTGAATCAATCAGCCATCATTAACACAATGGAAAAATCTAATGAAAGTGCGTGGGCTACAGAGAGAAACAAAATGGTGCAGTTTTAGGCCATGTGCCGGAAAGTGATGAGGGCACTGGAGAGGGGTCTGTACTAGTGGGTCTGGGCAGGTGTCATGTAGTTGATGTTTGTATGTTCTGTATTGTTTATAAAATATAAAATGTAATCTTTAAAAAATTATAATAATTATTACAATTATATTAATTAAAATCCAAAATCAGGCTGTGGAAAAAGTAAGGGTGTGTGAATACTTTCTGAAGGCACTGTTTAAATATACGTTTGATTTGTTTTGCTATTCGAATGGTTGTTACGGTGATCACGGTCATTTGGATGACCTATAAGCCTCATCCAAAAGTGTAGTTGTGTGGTTTAAAGGTGGTGTACCTGATGAAGTGACTGAAGAGGCGGGTGGTGTTACGGATGATGCGAGCAGCACGGGACTCTTCGTGCTGACACCGTTGCAAGGTCAGCCCATCATCCATATGACCCTCAGAGTGGAGGCAGGCCTGGAGGAGGGAGGAACATAGATAAAGCGGGAAAAGGGGGGGTAGGCAAAGGAGGGAGAGGCGAGAGAGAGAGAGAGAGAAATAGAGTGACAGAGAGAAAGCAAAAGAGAGAAAGAGGGAGGAAGGAAAGATGAGGGCAAAGAGAGAGAAAGAGAGAAGTTGACAGATTAGCAGCAGAGGTTGGAACCAGTTCAGGGAATAGAACCAAAAATGGGGAAATAACGGAATCTTTCAAGGAAAGTAAACAGAACCGGGAACAAAAGTGATCTCTAGTGTTCCAGAACAGAACTGTTATTTTCAAATCTTGAGAACCAGTGAATAACGTTCTTTTAAAACCTGTTGAGGATATGGCTGACTTATGCCCCCTTTGGAGGAATTGGGTACCCCTAGTAAACTGAAAAACAAATCTGTCAAAAATTGCTAATATATGCATATAATAATTATTATTGGATAGAAAACACTCTAAAGCTTCTAAAACCGTTGGAATTATGTCTGTAAGTATAGCAGAACTCACAGGGCAGGCATTTGTGGTCATGAAAGTTGGAGCAACTTTGACGTCATCGCCCCCACCCTTCCCAACCAGTTATGAATCTGGGGAGACTTTCTATGTCTTCCACTAGATGTCCTCATTCAGTAGAGCTTTTAATCGTTCAAATCGCGCGAGAATTGGCCCTATGGGAGTGAAATTAGTGTGTGCCATGAGAAAATATGTTGTGCGTTGGGGCGCGAATTGGTCCCGGTCATTCCTTTGTTCCAGCACTCCTGGGAAGAGCTAACGATGACCGGTTGAATTGAAATGTGTTTTGTGTGTTTAAAACATCATAAAGCTTGCTTCTGCACTTAGTTTGACCTGTTTAGTCGACATATAATATGTAATTTTGAAGTTTTGATGCGCAACTTTTCCGGACCAGAGGACATTTTGGGTGCATTTCAGCTGATGTTATTAGCAGTAGCTAATACAAAGACGCAAGACTTGAAACCAAACGATGTATTGGGTAAGTATGAAGCCTTCCAGAACATTCTGAACGAAGACCATCGAAGGTAAGGGAATATTTATGCTGAAATCTGTGTTTCTGTTGACTCCAACATTACGGAGAAATGTAGCTTATATCTGAGCGCCGTCTCAGAATATTGAATAGTGTGCGATTTCTGTAACGTTAAAAATAAATGTAACAAAGCGATTGCATAAAGAAGCAGTGTATCTTTCTTACTATATGTAGAACATGTATATTTAGTCAAAGTTTATGATGTCTATTTACGTTATCTTGCCGCGCTACCTAGATTTCCTGCGGACATTTTTGAGTAATTTCTGAACATGAACTCAATGTAAATGGACATTTATGGATATAAATGGCATATTATTGAAAAAAAAAATGTACTGTGTAACATGTCCTATTACTGTCATCTGATGAAGATTTTCAAAAGGTTAGTGAATGATTTATTTTTTAATCCTGCGTTTGTTGATTGCATGTTTTGGCTATTCAAATGAGCTGTGTCTGGTGGTGGTTTGACATATATATGTGCTATGTTTTCGCCGTAAAACATTTTAGAAATCTGACTTGCTGGCTAGATGAACACGGTGTTTATCTTTCATTTGAGCTATTGGACTTGTTAATGTGTGGAGGTTAAATATTTCTACGAATATTTTTGCGTTCCATGCGCCACCGTTCCAGCTGAACGTGGGAGGGTAGGTTCCCAACTGGGAACCAGTATCTCTAAAGAGTTCGGAGCATTATTTTTGCTATCAACGCACCTATGCAAAGCACTCACTCTGTCACTCAAACTTCTCCTAGCAGTGTCTGCCTGTCAGCTTTTTCTAGGCTAGTTAAGAACACTATTAGTTATCACGTTTCACATTGGATTTATAAACTACAAATAGGTGTGACGTGTTTTGAATGCTGTTGCCGCTTCACACACAAGCTTTTTATTAACTCTGGTCCAGGGTGTTGAGCCAATGTTTGGACGTTCAAAGTTCCTCCATTTTAGCAGCTCCTCCTCCGTAAGTAGCTAGTATATAATTATGTAATTCAGTGAAGTAGGAATGATAGGCCTACTATAATATCCTAAACACATTATAATGCACGTCATGTCATGATGGTAAGCGCTTCAAGCCAAGCCTCCTCCATGTCCATCCCTCTCTTTTGCTTGCTCCCCACCCGCAACATTTTAGTTGCATCTCGCGCCCTACACTTGTCTGTCCATCAAGCATGTAAACAATTAGCTTTCCCTGTCTATAGCACGCTGCTCTATCCGCACTGATTGGTGGAGTAATTTAATGAGCTAAATGTAAAAACTAATGTCGATCACACAGATTAAAATAGGAACAGAAAGGAACTAAATAAACTGGTACTTTTGGGGGGTTTGAACCAGTTCAGAACTTTATTTTGCTGGTTAGAATAGTGGAACAGAACTAAACTATTGGAAAATAATGTTGGTTCCAACCCCTGATTAGCGGTGTTGAGTATGGCTAGGCTGACATTACAGGCTATTAGGCTGCATTGCTGTGGAGTTGAGGGACTGTCATATAATCAATCGCACAATCCTCCAGTGGTGTGTATTTGTGGATTCCAAGGAAAGCCAGGCTTCCCAAAAACATTGACCAATTTTTTTTTATTTTTTTTACAAAGACTAAATGTATCATTGTGTTTCATAATATTCCTTCAATTCGCAAGAGGCTGAATGCATCTCAACGAAGAAAGCAAGCGAAACAGCGCCCCTCTGTCTCTATATGTGTAACCAATCTATCTGATGCTGTTAGGTCAAAAAGAGTATTACATTGTTGCCACCTTTCCTTTAATTGAATACAAGGAAAGCCAACAAGCATTAATAATAACAAATGTAAATAGTTTAGCTTAACGCTGATTGGCTGAGTGAGCTCAACTGTGAATGGTCCTGGCATAGGGCTGTTGCGGTGACCACATTTCCACCACACCGGCAGTCATAAGTCATGACCGCAGTAACATTCTACATAATCTCATTTTATGCACTCTGGACATGCTTTGGTAGTACCCAATTTGCTAACTACCGACAGGTCTTAATGGCCTGGTACTCAGGGCTCTATTGTTCCTCCATCAGGTCCTAATGGCCTGGTACTCAGGGCTCTACTGTCCCTCTAACATCAATACAATCTAAAATCACATCAAACACTTCTCATCAAAACAGTAGGCCTATCTTACTTTTAAAACTCACCTCACTGTGATGATCAATTTGAAGAAAGAAGTTCAACAGCAGGTTGAAACAGTGTAAAACATGGTTGTTGTGTATGTTGTTTCAAAGCCCAACACAATGAAATGCACAGCGCTTTCTAAGGTGATGATTAATTCAAAAACCCATTCACATATTAGAAAATATGCATATGCTTATGAGCCCAAGTCCGAAAGAAAAACCTGAATAAATATTATGATTGTGCTGTTATACAAAGCATAGTCTACTGCATATTACACATGGAAGAAAAATGGAGTGAGATAAGTATTCTTATACAGTGCATTTGGAAAGTATTCAGACCACTTGACTTTCTCCGTATTTTCTTACTTTACGGCCTCTCTAAAATAAATAAAATTGTTTTTTCCCCTCATTAACCTAAACACAATACCCCATAACTGCAAAACAAAAACAGGTTTTAAGAAATGTTGGCAAACTTATTAAAAATGAAAAACTGATATCACATTTACATATGCATTTAGACCCTTTACTCAGTACTTTGTTAAAAAACCTTTCGCAGCGATTACAACCTCGAGTCTTCTTGGGTATGATGCTACAAGCTTGGCAGACCTGTATTTGGGGATTTTCTCCCATTCTTCTCTGCAGATCCACTCAAGCACTGTCAGGTTGGATGGCTTCGCTGCACAGCTATTTTCAGGTCTCTCCAGAGATGTTCGATTGAGTTCAAGTCCAGGCACTGGCAAGGCCACTCAAGGACATTTAGAGACTTGTCCCGAAGCCACTCCAGCGTTGTCTTGGCTGTGTGCTTAAGGTCGTTGTCCTGTTGGAAGGTGAACCTTTGCCCCCAGTCTGAGGTCCTGAGCATTCTGGAGTGGGTTTTCATCAAGGATCCATCTGTACTTTGCTCCATTCATCTTTCCCTCGATCCTGACTAGTCTCCCAGACCCTGCAGCTGAAAAACATCCCCACAGCATGATGCTGCCACCACCATGCTTCACCAAAAGGGATGATGCCAGGTTTCCTCCAGACATGACGCTTGACATTCAGGCCAAAGAGTTCAATCCTGGTTTCATCAGACAAGAGAATCTTGTTTCTCATGGTCTGAGAATGTTTAGATGCCTTTTGGCAAACTCCAAGCGGGCTGTCATGTGCCCTTTACTGAGGAGTAGCTTCCATCTGGCCACTCTACCATAAAGGCCTGATTGGTGGAGTGCTGCAGAGATAGTTTTCCTTCTGGAAGGCTCTCCCATCTCCACAGATGACCTCTAGAGCTCTCTACTTTCCCAGATCTGTGCCTCGACACAATCATGTCTCTGAACTCTACGGATAATTCCTTCGACCTCATGGCTTGGTTTTTGCTCTGACATGCACTGTCAACTGTGTGACCTTATATAGACAGGTGTGTGCCTTTTCAAATCATGTCCAATCAATTGAATTAACCACAGGTGGACTCCAATCAAGTTGTAGAAACATCTCAAGGATGGTCAATGGAAACAGGATGCACCTGAGCTCAATTTCAAGTCTCATAGCAAACTGCCTGAATACTTATGTAAGTACGATATGTATTTTATTTTTAATAAATGTGCAAACATTTCTAAAAACCTGTTTTTGCTTTCTAAATATGCGATATTGTGTGTAGATTGCTCAGGGACATTTTTTTATTTAGGATAAGGCTGCAACGTAACAAAATGTGGAAAAAGTCAAGGTTTCTGAATATTTTCCAAATGCACTGTATACTAAATTATATATGTGTGAAATTATTTTGGATTTAGAATGGACCATTACCATGCACCTGTCTCAGAACTGGGGCAGGGGGGGGAAATACATGTCATCTATCCACTTAAAAACCATGGTTAATTTTAATGCCACTCCTGTTGTAAAGCGAAGCTACAGTATGTGCTTAATATTAGGAAAGTTGAGAAATAAATATAGTAAGCCTATCCTATAGAAAGCTGATGGGATCCTCCTCTTTTTAATAGTGGCTATCAAAACTCTGTTTTCTCGTGCAATTGCATAGCCTATAGAAATGTTGCGCAATCTGGACTCATGGGCTCTCATGAAGTGAGAGCAAACAACGCAATTATCACAACACATCGATTGTAATATGTCTTTTTTCCCTGGTTTGGCTTCCCCAGTGATCTTACCCACACACCGATACTGCAATCCTCTCACATCTCATTCATTACAGCCAGATCCGTGTTTTATTTAGTTACAGAGAAAGCACACTTCTTTCAAAATTATCGGCTAGAAAACCACCAAAAGAATCATCATCTGCTCTGGGAATGTATTATATTTATATATATCATTATATTTATTGCATGTGCTTCTGGTCAATTGTTATTTTAATGGGATTTGTTTTATTACTGCTAGTGTAATAGTCCCACCATAACCATTCTCACTGAAAGTTGAAAGTCAGTTAATTCATTAGGCTAGAAATGTTTAAAGCAAGTTCTCACTGTATCAAACATTTGAGAAATAAATCAGTGCATTGGTGTCTCACCCGTCTCTTGAGAGGGCCCAGGCGAGATGATTTTACATCAGGCGCCTGGTAAGACAGCCAGAGTCCTGTAGCCACGTGCATGACGAAGCAGATTGAGTCCCCATACTTAATCTCTGCCATCCCCATGCCCTCGATGTCCCGCTTAGGGCTCGACTCCAGCTTTTCCTGGAGGGAAGGAAGGACCCAAACACATCAAGATATCACACTCCGTTTAATGAAACTTTGATGAAAGTCTCCAAGTCAGGCTCCAGACAATGTATGCAGTTTTATTCAAATCACACATTTGATTATGCAAAGTGTTGAGGGAACTTGATCTATGAAAAGCAATTTAAAAGATGCTGACAGATCTGTATCAGGCTGGTCAAGGACTGGAGGAGCACTGACATCTCTATATAATATTACACACGCCAGGATGTCTAGGTTAATAGAGAGGCAGACGGAGGAAGAGACAAGAAGAGGAGATACAGTGCGTATAGCCTAGATCACTGAGCAAGTGACAGATGATGGCCACAGGCAAGACCCCATGAATCACTATAGATTTGTTTCCCCATTAAGAATGGACACAATACAAAAGGTATGAAATGTAAAGTGTATTAAGCCTATGATAAACTGCCTCAGTAATATGGTGGGTTACACCATGCTGTTGATCCATAAGTAGGAGGTCACTAATTGCTCCCAATCACTGGCTCAGTCTAAAACACCCTTGCCAAGAACAGACTTAAAATAACCTTGTCCTGGTTGGTATGGGGCCACAAGTCGAAACATTTTCCAGAGCAACTTTGTGATCGAGAGACAGTCTGAGGTGTGTGTGTGTGTGTTTGTACGTCCGTGCGCGCTTGTGTGTGTGCGTACATGTATCCCTGCATGTGTGTGTGAGAGATATAGCTGGTCCTGAGCGCTGACCTTGGAGGCTCTGAAGCAGAAGGCTGTGGAGGAAGTGTCAGACTTCTCCCGGTCCTGCAGCACCACCCCCCTCTCCTCCGTCAGGGCCAGGTAGTGCCCCGTGGTGAGGTGGCGGAGACGGAAGGGCTGACCCCAGCGAATGTGACTCCCGCTCCAGCTGTCCAGGGGCACAGAGACGCACACGCGCACAAACACAGAACGGTATCAAGAACAACAACAAGCCCCTAGAAGCATTATATCCCCTAATTAGTTTGTGTACACATGATGAACTAGCTGCCAGACTAGCTGTTAAGTAGCTGGCATCATGTCATGTGCATAGATAATTACTAAATGGCTGAAAACACCTAAATAATTAGGCATGTAATACCCATTTTTATGACTAGACATTTTTGCCCAGATGCTTACATCAAAACAAAACAGTGTTAAAGCCATAGCAGATTAAACATGGCTGACAAATTCCAGATCTGACAGTGCAGGGCATATCTGAGAGGAAAGCCACTGATATTGAATCTTTCAAATACTTTACAAATGGTTGGTGTCAAAAAGCATAATGAAACATCAAAGTGAGTCAGAGCAGAGGAAGGCGGGGAAGGAGAGGTAGAAAACCTAGAGAGGAAATAAAAAGAGCTGAACTCACCTGATTCTGAGAGGCTCCAGCCTCCACAGAGACCTGGCCTTCGCTCCTGCATTCCCCGTCTCATAGTTCACTATCCTGGGGGCACGAGAGGTGCATGAAAGGTCTAGATCACTGCAATGTTTTAATACTGCCACAGGCTCATAATGGTCATGTTTTATGACTTTAGCAGGATTCCATCTCTGACTGCTTTATTCCCTTCTGTCACAGTGATATCAGGTCAGAGGAAGGAAGGCTCAGAATGGGACCTCAGATGAACCTTAATATTTACCTTCACGGCAACCGCGCGCATCCTTCATCCAGGACACCCACGTAACCAACGGAGACCGAGAGCAACACTGTCTATTAATGATGTGGGTGACTGGCTCCAGAGTGTAAGGTCTTAAGAAAATGCTCCCTTTCAAGCGGAAAGCCAAGGCTATTTATTCAGCAGCATATTATTGCCACACACAAACAGTGAGCTAAAAATTGACAGTGTGACTGGGAGGAAGATGAAGAGTCCTTCACATGTCTTCGGCGCCTGGCGATGGTTATACGGAGTAGAGCACTGTCTCCCCGACCCCCATGTGCCTTTTCCTCTGCTACCTTGCTGGCTGTCATCACTAGCGCTGTGTGACTATAGAAAGCAAGGCAGACATTATTTCTGTGCTTCTCTCAGACCCAGCGTCACACTGACTAGTGACAGACCCAGCGTCACACTGAGTAGTGACAGACCCAGCGTCACACTGAGTAGTGACAGACCCAGCGTCAGCCAGGTCAGCCACATTCACAACAGACTAAGGGGAAAACTAATTTCTTAGAGTCTTTTTAGCTGTTTCCCAGCTGTAGGTCTCACCTCTGTTGCTCATCACTCTGGTCAGACCCTGGGATGGTCAAAACCTCATCATGACCATGGAACAGACGCAACACATGGCCACCCAGCAGGTAACCTTTAGGAGGATGGATTAACAGCACCTTTAATTGATACCCACAACATTTCAAACAACATTATAAGCCAGTGACGATTAATGAACTGTTGGACCTACCCTCCTCCACGTTGCTGCCAGAGCAGGTGGGGTGGACGTTCCACAGAGTCTGCATGAAGGACGCGTCCACCTGGATGTTGCCATTGGAGATGGACAGGTGCTGGTGAAGACAGAGGAACATTATGTTACACACACTATCAATATCTACAGTATGGGGACACACTACCAGTAGGCCTATACTGCAGGGCCTATGTCAAATACCCAGTTTGATTCAAGGAATTGGGCCAGGCTACAACTCAGAGGTTTGTCTATGCATGCATTGGAGGGCGTGATAGGAAGGCTGTTATCGCTGCAGTAGATTTAGAATCATTCATCAAACTGGAGAAAGGCTGGCGCTGGAGAGTGTACAGGACTGCGAGTGGACTCGGGAATCTGCCAGTTTCGAGGGTTCTGGGTTTGTGTGTGCGTGCGTGCGCCAGACACTTGGGGAATTCTCCACCTCCCTCCTCCATTACTGGACCTGGAGGTTCTGTAGGCCTGGTTAGAGGGAGCATCTCACTGGTGACAGCAGAGCCCGGAGCCGTGGCAGTAACTGTAACATGACAGTGGGACTCTGGCTTAGCGAGGGCTGCCATATCCCTGCTGAAGACCCATAAACATGGGCTTGGCTGGGCTGGCTGTTGTCACACTCTCCTTGCGTCATGCTGGAGATGTTTTCCAGGCCCAGCATGCCAAGGCGCTGATGCCCACACAGTGGGAATAACACAGGGGTGTCTGGGTCTGGGAGATGCTCATAGATGGGCCTGAAGAGGAACAGGGCTGGCCAGGCTGCACAGTGTAGGGAAGGAGGGATAGGGGACAGAGTAAGGTAGGGTACAGTAGCTGTTCAGTTTGACAGTGTTGCTCTCTTCATCCCAGCTGTACATATGTGGCCTTCCCCTGCTCTTTCTTAGCTTCCTATCCCAAATGTCTGGTCTGCTTTAATGGACAGATTGAACTGTGTGGGAGGGAGACACCTTCAGTCCAAGACGATCTGCAATCTTTGGCTAACCTTACAGGATTGATTGGCATTATGGCTCTGTTCAATGGGGATGGACACTTTAAAAAGCCTATAATATGTATTATTCTTAATGAGATGTTTATAGACTGAGGGTGTACTCACAAGGTATCGTTCTGATGACACGCTGACAAGGATGAGGTCATCTCCGATGCGTACCTTCTCACCCTCTGACCTCTGTTTGGAAGCAGGATGGATGGTCCACCAACAGGCTTCACCTGAATAATGTTATTTATAAATCTATGATCTACATAAGGGGTTCTCAATTGGTTTTGCCCCAGGGTCCAAATTGAACCAGGATGTCTCATTCGCATCCCAATTTTTTGGGGCTAAATGCAATCTGGAAAACTATTTTTAATGCTATATTGATAGTAAATGTAGCAATTATATGACAAGGGAACAACATTCCCATCTTTTTCATTGTCAATAATTATATTTTGCCCAATTTCCTGATGAAGAATGTTAATAAGTTCACTGGTTTGAGACCACAAAATCAACCAAATCCAAACTGCGCTGCTATATTCTATATTAAAAATACTGTAATTGAAGAAAAATAGTTCAGAGATTAAATTATAAAAAATGTAGGTTCATTATAATTTCTACACTGTTTTTTTTGCCTGGTTTTAGTTGTTTAAGTTCAAACAAGTATTTTTGCATTAAAAAATATATGTACACTGAACAAAAATATAAACACAACATGCAAAGTGTTGGTCTCATGTGTCATGAGCTGAAATAAAAAAATACGTAAAATGTTCCATACACCAAGATAATCCATCCACCTGACACATCAAGAAGCTGATTAAACAGAATGATCATTACACAGGTGCACCTGGTGCTGGGGACAATAAAAGGCCACTCTAATATGTGCAGTCTTGTCACGCAACACAATGCCACAAATATCTCAAGTTTTGAGGGAGCATGCAAATGGAATGCTGACTTCAGAAATGTCCACCAGAGTGCTGCATGAGGCAAATGGTGGTCACATTAGATATTGACTGATTTTCTGATCCACACCCCTACCTGTTTTTTTTAAGGTATCTCTGACCAACATATGCATATCTGTATTCCCAGTCATGTGAAATCCATAGATTCGGTCCTAATACATTTATTTCAATTGACTGATTTCCTTATGAACTGTAACTCAGTAAAATCATTGAAATTGTTGCATGTTGCGTTTCTATTTTTGTTCAGTGTACATACACAGATGGTTGAGCTACACAGAAAGTTGAACCTGTAACTACTGTTTGGGAATAGATGACAACGGTGAAAGCAACACACACAAGCGAGCACAGCAGACACGCAATTACATTTAAGACACACAAATGTATTCACACCAACTCTAATATAGTGTAAGCCCACTCACACTTAACATACAAGCACCATAGCAACCAGCCTTCCAATAGGTGGAGAGCCAAACCATATTTTACATCTCTATGAGACATGAGCTGAGCCTCGACATTGTGACAAAGAGCCAATCGAAGACATTTATTTTAGTCTGCTAGCAATGTTTTCAGGGGAGATCTCCTAGGGAATAAATAACTGAAATCTCTGCAAATGTGGTACATTTCCTACAATATAGGAAACCGTAAATCCCTCTTTTCATGCAGTGCTTAAGATAATCTGAAATGTATACTGGGGCAGGTCAAATCCTACATGAGTTGAAGTCCCAGTCAGAACCCCCAGCTATGAGTGACTGTGTGCTAGTGACCCTAGAGCCCGATAGAGGAGGTTTTACCTGTTGAGTCCTCCTGCAGCCCCACATCAAAGGACAGCTTATCTGTCTGTGACCTTGAAGTCTTCAAACAGGTCAGATACTGCAATGTATAGACACACATCAAAGCAACATGAAAACGATAATCAAAAGAATCACACAACTCTGCTGTAGCATTCAGAACTGGAACAAATATCAGTACTACATATGCAACAAATATTCCTATGAAATGTTATAAAACAGTAACTATGAAATAGTAACACATGGAATAATGACAAAACAGTCCCCGGTTCTTGGGTATCGTATGAGAGTGTACGTGCAGTGCAGTCTCACCATGGCGCTAAAGGAATGCCTCAGGAGGATGGCGTGTCCATACAGAAGTGTTCTGTGTCCACCACCCTGAGCCGCCTGTGGAGACAGCACAACACCCATCACACACCAGACACACTATAAGACAGGATGTCCCCCGTGACCTCTCTGTCTCTCCCTTTCACTCGCTCTCTCACTCTCTCTCTGTCGCTCTCTCACATATCTCTCCGTCTGCATCACAGTTAGAGAACTAAGACTGTAATGACTTCACACAAGGCAGGGGGCCACAGACTGCCCAAGCCTGCCCCTCTCAGCCTGCCCCTCTCAGCCTGTCCTCTCCTCTCTGACGACGGTCCTGAAGTCCACAACACAACACTGAAAGCATGCAGTCAGACATGTCACTCAGGGGATACGCCTGCTTCCTGTATCCAAGGAGAAGTATACAGATGATCGTCACACGGCTGCAGGTAAAAAGGAAGGGGGGTGAGAAAGAGAGCTCTCTGCCTCTAATGCATTGGTAACAAAGACCTTGTGTTACAGTAAGAAGGGTCTGGTTTGTGACAGAAAGCACTAGGAGAGGAAAGACACAAGGTTCCACTGCGGTTTCACAGCAGTTCGAGGAGAAGGGTAGGGGAAAGAGTGATGTGAGGTCACTACTTGGGCTCTGCTTGCAAACCTGTCCCTTCGCTCTGCAGGCAACCATGTGTTACTCACCTTTCTTATGAGCCTCTATGGAGCAGTAAGGTAAGAGAAAATTACATTACTGAGCAGGGTATGTAAGTTAAAGAAAATATGTGAGTTTGTCTCCTTCTGTCCTATCCACAGTATTGTAAACTACGCATAGTCTCTGTTGGCCAATCACAGATGGTTACGTGCTGTGCAAGATCTTATTTGAGACATAATTGATTTTGCATGCCAGTGTCTTCTTAACCAAACACACCATGCATCCTCTATCTGTGCTGCTTTTGCTAAGACAATAGCCTCCAGTTCAATGCAGTTGCCATGGATTATCAGACTGCAGCCGTGCCAGCACCGTGTCAGGCTGTTCAGGCTTCCTGAGGGATAGTTTAATGTGCATCGGGCATATCCAGCTGCATTCAACCCAACACAATCTGAGAGAACTAGACCAGCTCTAAACATAACACTTATCATAACCTCACACCATCCACAACTGTGGCAGCCTCAGATTCCTCTGTCCCTAGCGTCCCTGGCCCAGAAGGGGAAAGGCTATTTGATCAAAGGCGGGGGAAACGATCTCCCCCCCAGCTGTTGCCAGGAGATGACATGCTGACATCAATTGAGAAAGCATGACCTTTAGCAGCACATCACCCCCCTGCATTTATCCAGCAGCCACCAGGGTGACAGCAATGGGGTTTCTCTCAAAGGTGGCACTGAAATACCACTGCACATGTCACCCTGCCACAGGGTATCAGCTTCACCCTGCCTTACCCTGCCTCACCCTGGGCACTTCAGTCACTGACTTCGACAGTTTGACCTTTGATCCTTAGCCCAGTAAACAAAGTTATGAAACCACAAGTGTGTTCACTGCTCAATTTGGACACGTTAGAGGAACTTCACACAGAATTCCATTTGGGGTCACTAGCTGAAACGGAGCTGTATGGATGTTTGATAGCGTACTTCTGCAACGGTTTTCTGAGCCTTGTGTGTTCACTGTTCACAACATCTATAACCCCTCAAACAAACACCAATATTAGTCCGAAATACCATTACTAAGATCATATTCCACTTTAAGGAATCCCTGCCTTTTAGTATAGAGACCAGCTGAATACGGTATATCAATAAGTTATTTCTTCTTTAAGTCAATACCCTCCACTGTAGCTCATCTGCTCAAAATATTGATTCCAGAAACTACTATTTTCCCTTCGTGGTGTTTCCTCCATTGACAATTCGGAGCAGGAACAGAGGAATGGAGAGTGTTAGTGATAAGAGATGCATATGAGGAGAGAGAATTTCCGGAGATATAACCCAGTGTTCAAAATGTTTTCTCCAGACCAGGTCTGAATCAGTCTCCACAGCATTCCTTAGAGAGAGGACAATAGTGCATCAAGGAGAAACAGTGACTAAAGGCCTTCCCTCTGGTAATATTGAACTGGTCTAGCAGATCACGTTAACTGAAGTTACTACACAAGTGTAGATGCAAGGGGGTTAAGTGTGGCAAGTAGAAAGCAGCTTAGCTATTGCAAACAAGCAGTTTCACTTGAAAACGTCTCACTAAGCTTTAAGGGCACATGAAGGCCCAGTCTGCCTGTGCTTTACTCTTGCCAAAGGGCTTTTCCAGTTCACACAGCTGTGATGGAACCAATCAGGCTTGATTTTTTAATTCCCCATCATTTGGAGTCCAGTGTGGTCGCTAAGCTGCAGCATTGACAAGTCCATTTATCTTTGAACTCAACTCAAAGAGCACGAAGCTCCACAGCTTAAATTATGGAAATTCTTTCTATCATTAGCAGTTTGGCAAGGCAACAACGAGTTGGAGTTGCTTCACTTCCCAAATATAATAACTCTTTTTTTTTTGAATCCTTCTAAATGTCAGTGTATTGATTTCTACAGTCATAATTCATATAATGTAGCTCACTATTGTATGCCTGAAGTTAGGTGCAGAATTTGTGAACAGGTAAGAATTTGTTGGTAATATTCAGGGATTCTGGACTTACTCCTAAATCCACTAAGGAGGGACTGAAGACTGACATTCATCTGATGTTAATCCAGGAGAGGTGCAGCATGTTCTCTTTGGCCAGAAGAAATGTGAGCAGTAACTGTTGAGCGAGACCATTTGTATAGCAAGTCTATACCCGGTTCCATTTGTCTTTGTCATGTTGCTAAGTGCTGTGACACAATCGACTCACTTCTTGAAATAAATCCATAATGTCATTAGTCGTTTCAGCAGCATACGCATTAATGTTTGCATATAAAAACACACTAGCTTTCTGTGGGGAATCTATTTGTTTTTCCTGAAGGGACTATTGTAACCCTAGGATACATTTCCAATGAAAATGGGAGAGCAAGCTGCGAGCAAGACTAAACAGCCATGCGCTAGAGAGGTGACAGGAGAGGAGAATGGAATGAATGGTGAACATACCCATCGGTCCTTTCCTCGAGGCTAACAGGTGGAGAGATGAACAGAACACAATGGATGAACATAGCAATGGTAACAGTACAGCTCTGTTACAGCTGATTAATGAAAAACTAAAGCAAAATGTTCGCAAAGAACAGTTTTAACAGAAATTATTGTACCAATTAAGATCACTGTATCAGAAATACTTTAATTATCTGTCTATTAAAATAAATGAGAAAACAACTGACCACAGAGGAATGAGATGATAAATGATCTAGTATATGATCTTATACTTCTTGGCTCACTCTACTGATACATTATACTCTTAGCACTAAAATACAACATCCTGCAACTGGTAATGAACTACCGAAAGACCAGAGGCACACTGAAACAAATTCTTTATACTCATGTCAGAAAGATACAGAAGTAAGATCAGTAAAACACTGCAACCTGGAAAAGTACGACATCATACCAAAATGGATGAGAAATTAGCATATTTTCATATCAAACATATTTCAGTAAGGTAAATTGTTAATATTCATCAATGCATGTGATGTCATCTAGTAACATCCCTATGATATTGATGTGTACAAGTCCATACCATATTCCTTCCTCTGAAACATTAAACATGACATTTTAGGACAAGCAGCGTTTAGGTTGCTCCCTGCAAGAGGAGCAGGGCGAGAGCAGCGTGTAATGCTGTGTTTCTGTAGGGCTGCCTTGTAATCGCAATGTCCCAAACACATGACTGTGGACTAAGGAAATAGGTCTTTCATCCTTTGTACTGACTATAACTGCCTGTTCAGAGGAGATAGGGAGGTAGTGTAGAGACCTGCTTTGACTACAAATACATTAGCTACAGTACATACACATATGAACTTGCTCAATAATGTCCATATGTAGGTCCATTCAATGAGATTGCCTCCATTACCTCAGGTGTGTGTATGCGACAGTGACTCTGTCATCTGGACATGTTTACTTCTCTGTGCCTGGTGTATAAAAAAATGTAGTTACAGCGCAATTCTGCTTTATAATGGAAATTATACTGTAGCTTTGAGAGCTTTTCTTTTCTGCCTCATTGTTAATCAAATGGTCAACCTCCCAGCACAGGGAAGAAACACTTCCGGAAAGCTGCAGCAAAGAGGTACCTTCCCTCTTGACGACTTTCATCCACATTACAATTCATGGAGGGCTCAACCTCCCAGCACCCAGGTCTCCAGGCCAATGTAATAGGCCAATTCCTCTCATTTCTCTCTCTCAAAGAGAAAAAAGTGTTTGAACATCAAACTGAGGCAACTCCAGTCACCGTAATAAACAATTTCATAACATGACCCTGAAATCCTAAAATGAATCAAATGGAAAATGTGAAACAGGGGATGTTCAGTAGTTTCCCTTTGGGCAGAGAGCACTTTGTGAAAATACTCCTCTCTGCTGTCTGCCCTGGGGTAGGAGTGTGTATAGATGCTGTGGTAGAGGGACAGTACTCACCCCTTCACTGTTCTGGCCAGTCTTAGCCAGCATCTCCTGCAGGGCCCGCACAGAGAGAGACTGCTCCAGCACAAAGTTGCAGATGCATAGGTCTGGAGGGACATACTGGAAGAGACAGGAGGAGGGTAATCAGGGTTAGGGTTGTATGCAGGGGTTCCCAAACTTTTTATAGTCCCGTACCCCTTCAAACATTCAACCTCCAGCTGCGAACCACTCTAGCACCAGGGTCAGCGCACTCTCAAATGTTGTTTTTTGCATCATTGTAAGCCTGACACACACAGACACACTCAGTGGCGGTTCTGGGGTGGGGGCCAGGAGGGGCCAGTGCCCCTGTGACAACAATTTTGGACCCCCTTGTGGCCCCCCTAAATGTGGAGTATGAAATAGTTTTTACATGACACATTTTTTCTATCGTTCTTTTTTTACATCTGTTATGAGACAGTGGCAACGATGATGATTATGAACATGGTATTTTGCCTGCTAATACCTGCAATGCAGTGAAGAAAACGATGACAACAATAACGTCTAATGTAACTGGCCCCTCTAACAGTACAACTGGCCCCAGCTTGGCCCCCCCAGTTGAAATGGTCTAGAACCGCCACTGCACACACTATACAATACATTTATTAAACATAAGAAAGAGTGTGAGTTTTTGTCACGACCCGGCTCGTGGGAAGTGACAAAGAGCTCTTATAGGACCAGGGCACAAATAATAATATAATAATAATCAATAATTGTGCTCTTTATTGAGTCATCTTACATATAAAACCATTTGTTCATCGAAATTGTGAATAACTCACCACAGGTTAATGAGAAGGTTGTGCTTGAAAGGATGCACATAACTGCAATGTTGGGTTGTATTGTCTCAGTCTTAAATAATTTTCCACACACAGTCTGTGCCTGTATTTACACTGCTCAAAAAAATTAAGGGAACACTAAAATAACACATCCTAGATCTGAATGAATGAAATATTCTTATTAAATACTTTTTTCTTTACATAGTTTAATGTGCTGACAACAAAATCACACAAAAATTATCAATGGAAATCAAATTTATCAACCCATGGAGGTCTGGATTTGGAGTGACACTCAAAATTAAAGTGGAAAACCACACTACAGGCTGATCCAACTTTGATGTAATGTCCTTAAAACAAGTCAAAATGAGGCTCAGTAGTGTGTGTGGCCTCCACGTGCCTGTATGACCTTCCTACAACGCCTGGGCATGCTCCTGATGAGGTGGTGGATGGTCTCCTGAGGGATCTCCTCCCAGACCTGGACTAAAGCATCCGCCAACTCCTGGACAGTCTGTGGTGCAACGTGGCGTTGGTGGATGGAGCGAGACATGATGTCCCAGAAGTGCTCAATTGGATTCAGGTCTGGGGAACGGGCGGGCCAGTCCATAGCATCATTGCATTCCTCTTGCAGGAACTGCTGACACACTCTAGCCACATGAGGTCTAGCATTATCTTGCATTAGGAGGAACCCAGGGCCTACCGCACCAGCATATGGCCTCACAAGGGGTCTGAGGATCTCATCTCGGTACCTAATGGCAGTCAGGCTACCTCTGGCGAGCAGATGGAGGGCTGTGCGGCCCCCCAAAGAAATGCCACCCCACACCATGACTGACCCACCGCCAAACCGGTCATGCTGGAGGATGTTGCAGGCAGCAGAACGTTCTCCACGGCGTCTCCAGACTCGTCTGTCACATGTGCTCAGTGTGAACCTGCTTTCATCTGTGAAGAGCACAGGGCGCCAGTGGTGAATTTGCCAATCTTGGTGTTCTCTGGCAAATGCCAAACGTCCTGCACGGTGTTGGGCTGTAAGCACAACCCCCACCTGTGGACGTCGGGCTCTCATACCACCCTCACGGAGTCTGTTTCTGACCGTTTGAGCAGACACATGCACATTTGTGGCCTGCTGGAGGTCATTTTGCAGGGCTCTGGCAGTGCTCCTCCTGCTCCTCCTTGCACAAAGGCGGAGGTAGCGGTCCGGCTGCTGGGTTGTTGCCCTCTTACGGACTCCTCCACGTCTCCTGATGTACTGGCCTGTCTCCTGGTAGCGCCTCCATGCTCTGGACACTACGCTGACACACAGCAAACCTTCTTGCCATCGCATTGATGTGCCATCCTGGATGAGCTGCACTACCTGAGCCACTTGCGTGGGTTGTAGACTCCGTCTCATGCTACCACTAGAGTGAAAGCACCGCCAGCATTCAAAAGTGACCAAAACCACTGCTAATTGCCTAAAATTTCCACCCGTTGTCTAATCCATTTGCACAACAGCATGTGCAATTTATTGTCAATTGTCAAGTGTGGACATATATATATATTTTTTTTGTTGTTGAATTTTACCCCTTTTTTTTACCCCTTTTTCTCCCCAATTTCGTGGTATCCAATTGTTGTAGTAGCTACTATCTTGTCTCATCGCTACAACTCCCGTACGGGCTCGGGAGAGACGAAGGTTGAAAGTCATGCGTCCTCCGATACACAACCAAGCCGCACTGCTTCTTAAGAAGCACGCATCCAGCCGCACCAATGCGCCGGAGGAAACACTGTGCACACTGCGCCCAGCCCGCCACAGGAGTCACTGGTGCGCGATTAGACAAGGACACCCCTATCGACCAAGCCCTCCCTAACCCGGGCGACGCTAGGCCAATTGTGCGTCGCCCCACGGACCTCCCGGTCGCGGCCGGTTACGACAGAGCCTGGGCGCGAACCCAGGGACTCTGATGGCACAGCTGGCGCTGCAGAACAGCGCCCTTAACCACTGCGCCACCCGGGAGGCCCCCTAAGTGGACAGTTTGATTTCACAGAAGTGTGATTGACTTGGAGTTACATTGTGTTGTTTAAGTGTTCCCTTTCTTTTTTTGAGCAGTGTAGTGTTCATGCTAGTGAAGGCCGAGAATCCACTCTCACATAGGTAAGTGATTGCAAAGGGCATCAGTGTCTTAACAGTCTTAACTTGCCAAGGCAGGATACTCTGAGCGCAGCCCAATCCAGAAATCTGGCAGCGGCTTCTGATTAAATTACATTTTCACAGAACCGCTTGTTGCAATTTCGATGAGGCTCTCTTGTTCAGATATCAGTAAGTGGACTGGAGGCAGGGCATGAAAGGGATAACGAATCCAGTTGTTCGTGTCATCTGTGTCAGGGGAAGTACCTGTGTAATTTCCCACCCAACTCACTCAGGTGCTTCGCTATATCACATTTGACATTGTCAGTAAGCTTGAGTTCATTTGCACACAAAACAATCATACAATGATGGAAAGACCTGTGTGTTGTCCTTGTTAATGCAGACAGAAAAGAGCTCCAACTTCTTAAACATAGCCTCAATTTTACCCGCACATTGAATATAGTTTCGGAGAGTCCCTATAATCCTAGATTCAGATCATTCAGGCGATGAAAAACATCACCCAGATAGGCCAGTCATGTGAGAAATTCGTCATCATGCAAACGGTCAGACAAGTGAAAATTATGGTCAGTAAAGAAAACTTTAAGCTTGTCTTTCAATTTTAAAAAAAATGTGTCAATACTTTGCCCTTTGATAACCAGCGCACTTCTGTATGTTGTAAAAGTGTTACATGGTCGCTGCCCATATCATTGCATAGTGCAGAATATACACAAGAGTTCAGGGACCTTGCTTTAACAAAGTTAACCATTTTCACTGTAGGGTCCATGTCTTTCAAGCTGTCAGGCATTCCCTTAGCAGCATTCCCTTAGCCTCTCGGTGGATGCAACAGTGCACCCAAGTGGCGTCAAAAGAGCAACTGCTTGCACGCGCATTACCACTCCATTATGTCTCCCTGTCATGGCTTTTGCACCATAAGTACAGATAGCAACACATCTTGACCATCAAAGTCCATCTGATGTCACAAAGCTGTCCAGTACTTAAAATATATCCTCCCCTGTTGTCCTGGTTTCCAGAAGAGGATGTCTTCCTTAATTGACCCCTCATAAACGTAACGGACATATACCAGGAGCTGTGCCAGGCCTCGTCTGTTGACTCATCCAGCTGCAACGCATATAGTATGGGGCTTGCCTGTCCTAGCCACTAGGTAGCTCACCATATAAGACGCTTCTAGCCCCTTCTTATTAATGGTATCTGTTGCTTTCATACCCCTTACTACTCGAAAGTCGTCCAAATTCTCACTCAAAAAACTCCTGTGGCTTATTTTTCAAATTGGCATGCTTTGTTTATAAATGTTTGCACAAGAGTGAAGGTTTCATCGAGTTGTGAGATAGTACTTTTGCACATTTAACACACTGTGGCTGAGGAAAAGCACAACTCCCAATATAAGTGAACCCCAAATCAATGTAGTTCTCATCATATGTTTTTGGCAGTGAAACAAGGCTACTCAGGTGAGAAAAAAACCTCACCCAAATGTATAACCCCGTTGGAAAATATAAATGGACTGTTTGAAAATGTGAAGAGAAAAAAAAAGGTATTTTATTTTTTTCAATGTGAATCACATTTTTATTTGGCTTACCCCCGACGGCATTGCACGTACCCCTGTTTGGGAATACCTACAGTAGACAATATGCAATTACAAGTGAGTATTTCAAACTGTGTTGAAAAGGCTCAAATATGAAATGTAAACCCAGAATAAGGCTTCATATTGGTCACTAGAGAAGCCCGGTCCTCAGATTGTTTAGTCACAGACTGACTGAGTGTGTTGTTCACTCAGCATATTTGTCCATAACATCCATGACTGATAATCATAACAACCATCAATCACAAACACCAGAGATTGATTGCACTTGAAAACCAATTTGGGATGACTGTTCCACATTCCTTTAGCACTGCAGAGTGAGAGGAATGCAATAACACAGATGTCGTTGAAAACCTCAAATCAATCTTATTTGATAGGGGAAAAGCTTACAGTCATTTGTCTCTATGCTGCTCCTAAAAACATTATGGAGTCCGGTCAACCCAGGTTGCTCTACGTGATGCAACTTTTCAACTAAAGTTTTCATTTAAAATGAAAGGTAAAGTTTATACATGACTAATTTGACCAAGGGGAGCTTTAGCTACTGATTTTTAAAAAAAAACATCCACTGATCAAGGGCCAAATTCCAAATGATTACTGCCAGGGTTGGGGTCAATTCCATTTCAATTCCAGTCAATTGAGGAGTTACACTGACATTCAAATTCCAATTATCTTCAATGCTTTTAAATTAGGAAAATGTGGAATTGGAATGTGGTTTACTTTCTGAATTGACTGGATGTGACCCCAACCCTGATTACAGCCAGTACTTATAGCAGCGGTGTATGTGGATCTTGGTCAAACTAGAGCTCACACTCACAGAGAGTATATGAATATGTGAGACAGAGCACAGTGGGACAGAGAGAGGGACTGCAGCACCCATCCCTTCTGCATGCAGGACAGGGCAGCAGTCTGACAGAATGAGGCAGAGAGAGAGATACTTGGTGACCTGTACCGCTACAAGATAAATGAAGCACACCAAAAACACACTGTCCTCCTTTTTAGGTAGCAAGATGTAAAACTTGGCTAAACTAGTTCACCTTGTTAGAGGTAAATCTAACTTTAAATTGGAACATCAGACAACTTATTTCTGCTCTGCTGTGAGCCTACCTGCTTGCTACACTCAGGTAAAACAAAGTCAATATGTGAAAAAAATCTAGAGCTGTATCGATGCAGCTATCTGTTCTCTAGGCATTTTAATTATGCACATTTAAATCATGGTGGAGTATGGATCCAGAGAGCTTGACCACCGGCGGCAGGACAGTGGATTTACGCCAGCAAAACAGAAATGTCATGATTTGTAGTGACTCGTGTAGTAACGCAGGGGTCGGCAACAGGCGAGTGATTATTTTTGGCCCCCCAAAGTGTTTAGTGAATAAATAAATAAATCATCATCATGGTGGGGGGGGGTGATTGTGATTGTGTCTCAATGTAATCAAGGTATGAAATTCTAGTAATTTTCAAATACAAATCTATTTGTGGGTCTAGTTGTGGTCAATTGGCAGTGTACAAATTATTATAATTATTTTCCATCCCCCCCGGCGCGACCATTTGCCCCGACAAATATTGTCCTGTACCGGAAGCCAAGTGTCTCTCTCAGGGCAGCCTCCAGCATCAGCTTCAGAAATGCCAAAGATACTGTATGTCAAAATGGCTTAAAGTAATGTCCCCCGATTTCACTTTAATGACCTATTATTATGCAGTCAATTTTGAGATAACCACAATTTTATAGTAAAAACACACACACACACACGATTTACAACGACAAAAGCACAAACACTATAAAAACTTCCATTTGATCAGCACCCAACCCAGAGCCCTCTAAGCAAGCTGTTTTCTAGAAATACCTCTCCTGATCCACTCTTTCTTGGCATGCTGTTGGGGAAACACAATACGGAGTAGCAGGGAGGAATCTGCTCCAACCCTACCTCCACACCCTGGTTTCCCCAGGTGAATAACAGGCGACCTCTGACAGCAGAGTGGAGCGGTCTGGTAATGAGAAGGATGTTGGGGCTCTGGGGGCGTAGGCCTGTGTGTCCTCAATCAGAGAGGGCATATCATGAAGACAGCTTTACAGCAGCTTGTCTACACACTGCTCTCTTGTTTATGGCCCATGCTGTGGGAGGGGAGCAACTAGACTGGGCTTCCCATCTTCTCTGGGGAGGAGGTCTAAAGGGTTACACACCTCTTTCACTTTGATTGCCCCAAAGAGATGACCTATCAATATACCTCCTTCGTGTTCACTATAATGCATGGGTGGGAAAACTTTTTGGCTACACAGATTTTTTGGGGGACTGACTTGTTGTGAAAATCAATTTGAGGGCCAGAAATTGGGCAGTTATTTGAAAATACAGACCTTCAGGACTGGCCTGGAGTTTTTTATTACTCACACCTCCCTTGGGCCGGATTGAATAGGCCATAGTTTGCACACCCCGGGCATAATGGCAGAGCACATCCTGTGCATTAGAGTAGTTGGCTGAATCATCATCTCATCTAAATGTTGATTGACCATCTCATTTATTAAACATTGACTTTACAGTACAGACGTGTATTGTTGATTTAGAGATGGGGGGCTTCATCTCTCTGGTGGTCCTACCATGGGATAGCTAACAGGGAAGAGCAGCTAGCCATAAATCACAATCAACTGCTTATTCATTGGCTGATTGATGTCACAGTTTAAAGTGTCAATTAGCAGTTGAAACAATAACAAAGTTAACTCCCCACTACTGTTTTGGTAAAAAGCGGAGGGATGGGGCCAGCTTGCTCATAACTTGCAGATAGTTGTTGACACATCAACTAGGATTAGGGGGCATGGCAATTTGTGACTTGTTTTGGTTAACAGTGGCTGTATCGGAGAGGGAGTGGTTTCACCTCTGCAAAGCAATCAGTATTAGTGTTAGTACTTCAGTCTCCCCTGGTTTCTCCACGGCAGCTGTAAACGGTGGTTGTGTCAGTGGCTCCATACCATGCTCTCACTTCAGTATCTTACCTAGTTATTTTATGATGATCTAATTTCTGTTCTTTAGTAGCTTTGGCAACTATGTGTGTTTTCTATACCTGTTGGTGTTTCTCCCTGTAGGCTTTACAGACACTCCCCACCCCTTGGCTGCAACCCTTCTAATTTAGTGTACCCTATGTGCACAACCCATGTGGAATTATGGGTCTCTGGCAGTGTTTGGAACTGACGATCTGCGGTCAAGAATGCAGAGTTCATCTCCCTTGACTTTTTGGCCCCGATGAAGACATGGATCACCCCAGAGAACACTGCTACTCCAGCTGATCTCTCTTCATCTGACTACTTTTTCTCTCATAGTCCAAGAGCATCTGGTAGTTGCGGTGGTGGCACAAGGCTACTAACTTCTCTTAACTGGAGATTTTCTCCCTCTCTCATGCTGTCACTGGTCCACTCAAGCTTAACATTGTTTTCATCTATCGCCCAGCAGGTGCCTTGACACCTTCCTAATTTCACGACGATGGTTCACCGCTCTTCGTACTTGGCAACTTCAACCTCCGGACGTCTGCCCTCGATTCATGTCTTTCCAACTCCCTCTTTCCACTCCTTGCCTCTTTTGACCTCATCTTTATTAGAGGCTGTTTGCCTACTAATCTCACGACAATCCTCCAAGTCTCTGATCACTACTTTGTTTCCTTTTCGGTCTCCTTTTCCTCCAACCCTAGTCACTCAGCCCCTACCCAGATAGTCATGTGATGGTAAAATCTTCGCTCTCTCTCCCACTACTCTCTACTCTTCTTTCGTATCATCTCTCTCTTCTGTTAAATGCTTCTCCCTCCTGTCTTCTGATTCTGCAGCCCTACTCTCCTCCCTTTTCCGCATCCTATGACTCGCACTGTCCCCTTTCAATGAGTGACTCATTGCGAGCTTACAGAACAGGGCTGCAGGCATCTAAGCGAAAATGGAGGAAAAATACATTTCCGCAAGACCCATCATCCTTTCACTCCTTCTCTACCTTCTCTTCTGTATCTGCTGTAAAATCCACTTCCTATTAATCTAAATTTCAAACTTCTACCTCTAACCCTAGGAAACTCTTTTCATCCTTCTTCTTCCTTAATCCTCCACCCTCTCCCTCCTCCCTCTCTGCTGACGACTTTGTCAACCACGTTGAAAAGAAGGTTGACGACATACACTCACACAAAACTACCCAACGCCTTGAGCTCTTTCTCCCCTTTCTCTCCAGATCAAATCCTGCGACTAGTGAGGTCTGGCCGCCAGAAAACCTGCCCACTCGACCCCATCCCCTCCTCTAGACCATCTCTGGAGACCTTTCACATTCCTCACTTCCCTCATCAACTCATCCCTGACCACAGGCTGTGTCCCCTCTGACTTCAAAATGGCCTGAGAAACCTCCTCAAGAAACCAACACTTGACTCATCTGACATCAAAAACTATCTTTATTTTATTTTTTTACACTTGAGAGTGTGGTCTCTGACCAACTTGCCTGCTATTTCTCTCAGAACGATCTTCTTGACCCTAACCAGTTCAAGTTGGGTCACTCAACCGAGACTGGCCGCTACTGTGTCATGAAGGCTCTCCACCAAAGCTGACTTTCTCTCCTCTGTTCTCATTCTTCCAGATCTATCCACTGTGTCTGCAGCATGGTGTCCCCCAGGGATCGTTTCTCTCTATACACCAAGTTACTCGGCTCTGTCATATCCTCACATGGTCTCCTATCATTGCTATTCGAATGAAACTCAACTACTCAACTACTCTGCATGCCTCGCAGATATCTCAGCCACCTCTGGTCCCTTGACCCTCCCAGCCCAGTCCAAGATGTTCTCTGTCCTGGCACTACAATGGTGGAACCAGCTTCCCCCTGAAGTCCTGACACCTCAATGGTGGAACCAGCTTCCCCCTGAAGTCCTGGCACCCCAATGGTGGAACCAGCTTCCCCCTGAAGTCCCTGCCCATCTTCCGAAAGCACCTGAAACCCTACCTCTTCCATTCACACCTCACCTCCCATAAAAAAACTGTGTCTGTGTCCCTACGCCACACAAGTCGATTTGTTTCATCACTAGGGAGGGGGGCATCCAAGTCAATCTGATCATTCTGATCTTGGGTTGTGGTTGTAGTGGTAGTTGCATCATTTTCCCCCCTTCCTCATCTCTTATCCCTGGGGGATGATGGTGTTTCATACAAACTGTAACACCAGGCAATGAAGACAAAGTGGCAGACAGTGAGATCATCCATCACACCTGTCTAGTGTAATTACCATCCATTCTTGGATGGAAGCATCCGGACCTTCCCAACTGCCTCTCCTTCAATCCCTAGGTGAGTGCTGTGGGGTAAGGGTAAAGAGGGGGAATACTGTAGCTGTGCAGCGCATTCATAAATCACCATCACCCCAAAACGCTCTCTCTCTGTCTTACGTTCTGTGTCTGACTTTCCGGCCTCACTGAAATTAACCAGAGACCATGTTAAATGTTTATGACTAAAATAACAATCCATGAGGAAATATCCAATTAGCCTGTACTGTCAACAGGCTCTACTATGGGAAAACAATCATGCCATGTTACAGTAAAAGAGGGATGGGACTGGGGAAGTGCTGATGAGGGAGACGACCACTGGCTTCACTGTGTAATATTGCCACTTGGATATCTGCAGCGCTGCAAAGTGGCTTCTTTGATGTGCCATGCTGCAATGCTTTCATAGACCTATACAGCAGTGTTCTTTTTCCAAGTACAGTTGAAGTCGGAAGTTTACATACACCTTATCCAAATACATTTAAACTCAGTTTTTCACAATTCCTGACATTTAATCCTAGTAAAAATTCCCAGTCTTAGGTCAGTTCGGATCACCACTTTATTTTAAGAATGTGAAATGTCAGAATAATAGTAGAGAATTATTTATTTCAGCTTTTATTTATTTCATCACATTCCCAGTGGGTCAGACATTTACATACTTTCAAATAGTATTTGGTAGCATTGCCTTTAAATTGTTTAACTTGGGTCAAACGTTTCGGGTAGCCTTCCACAAGCTTCCCACAATAAGTTGGGTGAATTTTGGTCCATTTCTGCTGACAGAGCTGGTGTAACTAAGTCAGGTTTATAGGCCTCCTTGCTCGCACACGCCTTTTCAGTTCTGCCCGCACATTTTCCATAGGTTTGAGGTCAGGGCTTTGTGATGGCCACTCCAATACCTTGACTTTGTTGTCCTTAAGCCATTTTGCCACAACTTTGGAAGTGTGCTTGGGGTCATTGTCCATTTGGAAGACCCATTTGCGACCAAGCTTTAACTTCCTGACTGATGTCTTGAGATGTTGCTTCAATATAGCCACATAATTTTCCTTCCTCAGGATGCCATCTATTTTGTGAAGTGCACCAGTCCCTCCTGCTGCAAAGCACCCCCTCAACATGATGCTGCCACCCTCACAACATGATGCTGCCACCCCCGTGCTTCACGGTTGGGATGGTGTTATTTGGCTTGCAAGCCTCCCCTTTTATCATCCAAACATAACAATGGTCATTATGGCCAAACAGTTCTATTTTTCTTTCATCAGACCAGAGGACATTTCTCCAAAAGTACGATCTTTGTCCCCATGTGCAGTTGCAAACCGTAGTCTGGCTTTTGTATGGCGGTTTTGGAGCAGTGGCTTCTCCTTGCTGAGCGGCCTTTCAGATTATGTCAATATAGGACTCGTTTTACTGTGGATATAGATACGTTTGTACCTGTTTCCTCCAGCATCTTCACAAGGTCCTTTGCTGTTGCTCTGGGATTGATTTACACTTTTCGCACCAAAGTACGGTCATCTCTAGGAGACAGAACGGGTCTCCTTCCTGAGCGGTATGATGGCTGCGTGGTCCCATGGTGTTTATACTTGCGTACTATTGTCTGTACAGATGAACGTGGTACATTCAGGCATTTGTAAATTGCTCCCAAGGATGAACCAGACTTGTGGAGGTCTACAATATTTTTTTCTGAGGTCTTGGCTGATTTCTTTTGATTTTCCATTGATGTCAGTCAAAGAGGCACTGAGTTTGAAGGTAGGCCTTGAAATACATCCACAGGCACACCTACAATTGTCCCAAATGATGTCAATTAGCCTATCAGAAGTTTCTAAAGCCATGATGGAATTTTCCAAGCCATTTAAAGGCACAGTCACCTTACTGTATGTAAACTTCTGACCCACTGGAGTTGTGATTATAAGTGAAATATGAAACAAGTCATTTTCTTAATTTCACTTCACCAATTTGGACTATTTTGTGTATGTCTGTCTATTACTTGAAATCCAAATAAAAAACACATTTAAATTACATGCAACAAAATAGGAAAAACTTTTGCAAGGCACTGTACCTAGATCCTTTGATGTGAAAAATGTGGATTTTGTTTAAAACAAATGAAGCTTCACTCAATCCATCATTATATAACTTGCAGTAATTTTGCACTTAGTGGCACAAACCACACTGACAAAGTACCAGGCTGCATTACAGCTTTGAGCAATTATAGCAAACAACCACAGTTTGTTTATAAACTAGTCAAGCAAAACAGCATGGTGTAACTTCTCCAAATTGAGCATTATCATTAAACTGGAGGCCTGCTGAGAAGTACAATCAGGAAAAAAATTATACACGTAGAATCTAGACTGACAATTATACCAATAGTTATACCAATAACTTATCACAGGCATTTTGCTGATATCGTTCATTACAATAATGGGCCTATACTAGAGAAATGTAAAGTTTGAAATTAAATAAGTTTGCTAATATGGGTTTGTAAATGGGACAATTGATGGCTTCAACCATCAAACTAGTAGTAGGGTTGCTTAAATTATTACAAAAAAACAATGGTTTATCGTTTATCACATCAATTCAGGCAATGTATTGCTATATGGATTTTTGTCCATATCAGGCAGCTTTATGATGTGGTACAGTAAGCTGTTTCCATGTTGCTCTCAGTCTGTCCCTGGTTTATGAGTAGTGACTGGTTACGTGTGGTTACGTGTGTAGACCCTGGTAACGTAAAGACCCTGGTAACGTAAAGACCCTGGTAACGTAAAGACCCTGGTAATGTAAAGACCCTGGTAACGTAAAGACCCTGGTAACGTAAAGACCCTGGTAATGTAAAGACCCTGGTAACGTAAAGACCCTGGTAACGTAAAGACCCTGGTCATGTAAAGACCCTGGTAACGTAAAGACCCTGGTCATGTAAAGACCCTGGTAACGTAAAGACCCTGGTAACGTGAATATGTGCTTCCCATGCAGCTTTGCTGAGCCCTGGGATTCTCTCATCCCACTCAATGGACACTATGGAGAACACCTGAGAAGACCCCTCAAATACACCCTGTTTCAGAAGCGTATTATCTACACTCAACTGTATGAGAATCAGCCACTCTGGTGATGATACCACATTCAAAATGTTTGTTTCCGGTAGGAAATCCTGGATTATATCTTGGAGCTAGAGCCACTCTGAAATGCTGTCTAATTTTCTTTGCATAAGCTTTCAGTTTGAGAGAAACAAACAATGAATAATGTCACAGGCCTATTCCTCTTCACAGTATGTAGTCTCTCTGTGCCTACCTTTGCCTCTGACGTGGGTTCAAGGTAGCACAGTCGATTGCCGAGCCCCTCTGCTGTCAGGCAGAACTTGCGATTCTCCTTGTGGATGCAGGCGACACACTGGAGCACCACTTCATCATCCTGTCAAGACAACATTTTCAGAGTGAGAGGAGGAGAGAGAGGAAAACCACCACTACCCTCAACAGGAGCCCACCAACCACCTGTTAACACGGGGAGATTCTTCACTTCTCTTTGAATCTAGTGTGTAGTTATGACCTTTATGGAAACGGGAGATTCAACTCCCCAGACACTGGACAGGTAGATAGGGAAGGTCATGCACATTGTACTTAATTGTCGAACATTACAGTTCATGTCCTACTGGTTGAAGATTCAGGCTCCACCATATATTCTCAATTACCCAATATTCCAACAGCAAAATAGGTACCTTAAAATATCAGGGAAATAATTTTTTTCACCTTTATTTCACCTTCAACTTTATCATGGTAAACTGGTGAGGTAAGATTTCTAGTCTATTGCTTTTCAATGAGGTCATGGTGACACACCATGCAGAACAGGAGAACAGGATGACACAAATGCTGAAGAAAAGGACTACCTACCCTGAGGAGTTAAAATGGATGACTGACATATGTTCTCCTATGTAGGCTCTCTGTTTCTGGCTGTTCATTGGGAAGTCTTCTGCCAATGTGATCAAACAGAAAGTATCCGTCCGGGATTCCTTTAAGCCTGCCGAACATCCTTTGGGCTATTTACACTGTTTATATAGCACAAATGAGGCTGAAGTAATTGATTGGAGAGTTCAGGTTTAAAAGGAAATAATGATCTAGCTAAATGTCGAAATGTATGCTAAGGAGCATCATCAAGCATCTAGCTGTGTTTTGCTTTGGGCTGGATTTGCTCATGAGACAAGAGACTGATCCGTGTAATTTGCAAATAAATTCATTAAAAATCCTACAATGTGATTTTCTGGATTTTTTTCCCTCATTTTGTCTGTCATAATTGAAGTGTGCCTATGATGAAAATTACAGGCCTCTCTCATCTTTTTAAGTGGGAGAGCTTGCACAATTGACTAAATACTTTTTTGCCCCACTGTAGCATGCATTTTACTGAATAAATATATCATTTGGTTTTATTCATAGACCGATTTGGAGTCAGTACAGGTACTAATAACAGCTAATAATGTATTTTCACCAGAATCACCACATTCTAGTCATCAATATAGTTATTACAGCTATATGCAGGAAAACTGCAAATATCCACTATATCTAGTATAGCAATATCAATATTTTCTTGTTGGAAAACTATTTTGGGTTATTTCGGACTGTATATTATAATTGTATGAATGTTATACAACATAATCAATATCAGCATAAGAGCATATAAACATCCCTCGGCATTTGGTTAATGAACATCTCTGTTAGAGAATTACTGAGCAGTTTATGAATGATTAACAGGACGATTATTCACGCCTGTTTTACACTAGTTCTATACACATAACAAATGGGAATCGCTCTAGAAATAAATTACAATGTTAAAAGGATGCGAGTCATTAAAGCTGTAAGCAAGTTCCATTTGTACTACAGTAATACTGCAGCGACCCTAACCACATCACTGTTGAATGTTCAGACTGTATCGTGTCATTATGCTAAAGTATACAGCTTACTGACAGAGCCCGCAATCTGAAAATAAATATAATCAAATGCCCTCGTTCTGAAAATGTTGTGATTACATTTACAAGACTCGCCGGCAGCGTAAACTGTGAAATTGATATTATTCTATCCCCAGCGTAACAGGCAGGCAGAATGGCTGATGTTGTTGCTAACTGTGCAGCCGTGGTAGCAGTCCAGAGCCGAGCGGTGCAGCAGCATTCATCCCTGTGTCGCTGTGTGTCTGAACATCAGTGTAAAAGGCAATGTGACAGGCCCCGAGGTCTTAAAAAACACTTCAGACATGTTTTCAAGTTGTCTATGTTCACATTGTAATAGCTGCCAGTGAGGAAATTATCAATCCATGCATGTTATGGCGCTACTGCCTACAATACCTTTTCCTATGCACTCTTTCCCCTTTCATGATATGTTTAAGCCTTGAGGACAATAATTATAGCAGAAAATATTGGTTTTGGACATATAATGGCCAATTCAACTACAGCATACAAAATAGTACAGCGGATGCTGAGGTAACCTTTACCTGACCCAGTCTGGTCATGGCTGACATCAACACCATCATCCCAGACACCCAGGACCCACTCCAATTCCCATACCACCCCAACAGATGACACAATCTCTATTGCACTCCACACTGCCCTTTTCCACCTGGACGAAAGGAACACCTACTTCAGGATACTGTTCATTGACTACAGCTCACCGTTCAACACCATAGTGCCCTCGAAGCTCATCAATAAGCTAAGGACACAAAGTAAACACCTCCCTCTGCAACTGGATCCTGTACTTCCTGATGGGCTGGCCCCAGGTGGTGAGGTTACGCAACAACACATCCTCCATGCTGATCCTCAGAGGTGTGTGCTTAATCCCCTCCTGTACTCCCTGTTTGTTCACCCACGATTGCGTGGCTGTGCACGACTTCAACACCATCATTAAGTTTGCCGACGACCCAACGGTGTTACTGTAGGCATGATTACCGACCACGAGACGGCATATAGGGAGGATGTCAGTGACCTGGCAGTGTGGTGCCAGGACCACAACCTCTCCTTCAACGTCAGTAAGACAAAGGAGCTGATCGTAGACTACAGGAAACGGAGGGCCGACAACATCCCTATTCCCATCGACAGGGTTGTAGTGGAGCGGGTTGAGAGCTTCAATTTCCTCTGTGTCCACATGATTATGGACCTATCATGGTCCAAACACACCAACATAGACGTGAAGAGGGTACGACAATGACTCTTCGCCAATCAGGAAGCTGAAAAGATTTAGCATGGGCCCTCAAATCCTCAAAAAGTTCTACAACTTCACCATTGAAAGAATTTTGACTGGCTGCATTACCGCTTGGTATGGAAACTGCTTGGCATCTGACAACAACGCGCCACACAGGGTAGTGCGTACAGCCAAGTACATCACTGAGGCCGAGCTCACTGCCATCCAGGACTTTTATACCAGGCGGTGTCAAAGGAAGGCCCTAAAAATTGTCAAAGACTCCAGCCACCAAAGTCATAGACTGTTCTCTCTGCTAACGCAGGCAAGCGGTATAAGAGCACCAAGTCTGATCAAAAGGCTCCTGAACAGCTTCTACCCCCAAGCCATAAGACTGCTGAACAGTTAATCAAATGGCTACCCGGACTATTTGTATAGACCCTTTAAAACAAAATGTTTTGCACTTGCACTGGCTCTATGTGCACTGACTGGAATATACCCACACACACACACACACACACACACACACACACACACACACACACACACACACACACACACACACACACACACACACACACACACACACACACACACACACACACACACACACACACACTTTTAACCCTACCTTCATGTACATTACCTCAATCACATCAACACTCTCGTACCCCTGCACATTGACTCTGTACCGGTATTCCTTGTACTGAACAAAAATATAAATGCAACAATTTCCAATATTTTAGAGTTACAGTTCATATAAGGAAATCAGTTAATTTTTTAAAAAATCACCCCCTTGGGATCCAGGATCACCCACTGGAGAGCCAGGCCCAGCCAATCAGTTTTACCCACATAAGGGCTTTATCACAGACCAAAGAGTATTTCTGTTTCATCAGCTGTCCAGGTGGCTGGTCTCAGACGATCCCGTAGGTGAAGAAGCCAGATGTAGAGGTCCTGGGCTGGCGTGGTTACACATGGTCTGCGGTTGTGAGGCCGGTTGGACATACTGCCAAATTTGCTAAAACGTCTCCTGGTTTATGGTAGAGAAATTAACATTAAATTCTCTGGCAACAGCTCTGGTGGACATTCCTGCAGTCAGCATGCAGATTGCATAATCCCTCAAAATTTGAGACCTCTGTGGCATTGTGTTGTGTGACAAAACAGCACATTTTAGAGTGGCCTTTTGTTGTCCCCAGCACAAGGTGGCGTGGCAGGTAGCCTTGTGGTTAGAGCATTAACTGATAGGGACAGTAACTGATAGGTTAATGGATCAAATCCCTGAGCTGCCTAGTTAAAAATCTGTCATTCTGCCCCTGAACAAGGTAGTGAACCCACTGTTCCCCGGTAGGCCGCCATTGTAAATAAGAATTTGTTCTTAACTGACTTGACTTAGTTAAATAAAGGTTAAATAAATACAAAAGGTGCACCTGTGTAATGATCATGTTATTGAAATCAGCTTCTTGATATGCCACTGTCAGGTGGATGGATTATATTGGCGAAGGAGAAATGCTCATTAACAGAGATGTAAACAAATTTGTGCACAAAATTTGAGAGAACTACCCTTTTTGTGCGTATGGAACATTTTCTGGGATATTTTATGTCAGCTTTACATGTTGCCTTTATATTTTTGTTCAGTATATAGCCTTATTGTTATTATATATATACACTATTTCTTCTATTTCTGTGTGCAAATTTTCTTACTTTTCAACTCTGGGAAAGGGCTCGTAAGTAAGCATTTCATGGTCAAGTCTACACCTGTTGTATTCAGTGCATGTGACAAATAACATTAGATTTGATATGCTGCTGCAACTCACTATACCCCTGCACTATGGTGTGAATTACTACCAGAAATCGGAATCAGATCATACAAACATGAAGAAAAAGATACATTTAAAACATTATTTTCCTTTGTTATCAATTAAATTGATGTAAACAGCCTGCATGTCATATCAACACTTGGCCAGTGGCTACCATTGTATATGCAATCACTTTCCAGTCTCCACACTTAGACTGGGGGAGCTGTGATTTGGGCCATACGAGGCCACCATTGTATATGCAATCACTCTCCAGCCTCCACACTGAGACTGGGGGGAGCTGTGATTTGGGCCATACGAGGCCACCATTGTATATGCAGTCACTCTCCAGTCTCCACACTGAGACTGGGGGAGCTGTGATTTGGGCCAGACGAGACCACCATTGATTTGTGTCATACTGTATTTTGCCGTCAGGCGGCCCTCGTCAATCAGAGCGGTTCCCTCTCCACTCCTATCACAGCTCTGGCTGGCCCTGGCTCTGTCTTGTCCTCGTGTCTGGCAACCCCACACCCCTCTCTGTCTACCTCGTCTCTCAACCCTGTCTCAGAGCAGAATTATGTATCACACGTGCTAGGTAAGGCCCACACACTCACTGACCTCCCATCTCACCTGACCAACACAGGGTGTGAGGTAGCTGCCTACAATGGCTGGGAGGGAAAGAGTCAGCTTGGGACGATTCAATTTACACTGACTGATCTGACTTGCATATACGCAGTACAATGTCACCTGCATTTTTGATAAGGTCATTCCTAAATAGAGCACTATATAAACAACATAAGTCATGAATCATCAGTATACATGATCAAAAGTATGTGGACACCTGCTCATCGAACATCTCATATTCCCTCTATGACAGCCTCCACTCTTCTGAGAAGGTTTTCCATTAGATGACGCACCATTGCTGTGGGGACTTGCTTCCATTCAGCCACAAGAGAATTAGTGAGGTCAGGCACTGATGTTGGGCGATGAGCCCTGGCTCGCAGTCGGCTTTACAATTCTTCACAAAAGTGTTTGATTGGGTTGAGGTCAGGGCACTGTGCAGGCCAGTCAAGTTCTTCCACACCGATCTCAAACTACCATTTCTGTATGGGCCTCTTGTGCCCCGGGGCAATGTCATGCTGAAACAGGAAAGGGCCTTCCCCAAAGTTGGAAACACAGAATCATCTTGAATGTCATTGTATGCTGTAGCGTTATAATTTCCCTTCACTGGAACTAAGGCGCTTAGCCCGACCCATGAAAAACTGCCCCAGACCATTATTCCTCGTACACCAAACTTTAGAGTTAGCACTATGCATTGGGGCAGGCAGTGTTCTCCTGGCATCCTCCAAACCCATACTCGACCGTTGGACTGCCAGATGGTGAAGCGTGATTCATCACTACAGAGAATGCGTTTCCACTGCTCCAGAGTCCAAGCTTTACACCACTCCAGCCTCCACCACCCTGATTTGCTATAGTCACTGTAGCCCTATGTACTGAAATTACTTGATATTTCTGTACAGTAACAGTGAAGCACATCCCAAATCTCCCTGAACATGCTGCAGACTAAATCACTTTGTACCCGTTCTGTGAATACTGACACTGCACAGTCAAGACTGAGGTGACAGACTGAGGCTTGATGTGATAAACTGGTGACAAGTTTCTTAATCACCTCCTCCATGATCAAATCACAGGTACAGTGCCTTGCGAAAGTATTCGGCCCCCTTGAACTTTGCGACCTTTTGCCACATTTCAGGCTTCAAACATAAAGATATAAACATGTATTTTTTTGTGAAGAATCAACAACAAGTGGGACACAATCATGAAGTGGAACGACATTTATTGGATATTTCAAACTTTTTTAACAAATCAAAAACTGAAAAATTGGGCGTGCAAAATTATTCAGCCCCTTTACTTTCAGTGCAGCAAACTCTCTCCAGAAGTTCAGTGAGGATCTCTGAATGATCCAATGTTGACCTAAATGACTAATGATGATAAATACAATCCACCTGTGTGTAATCAAGTCTCCGTATAAATGCACCTGCACTGTGATAGTCTCAGAGGTCCGTTAAAAGCGCAGAGAGCATCATGAAGAACAAGGAACACACCAGGCAGGTCTGAGATACTGTTGTGAAGAAGTTTAAAGCCGGATTTGGATACAAAAAGATTTCCCAAGCTTTAAACATCCCAAGGAGCACTGTGCAAGCGATAATATTGAAATGGAAGGAGTATCAGACCACTGCAAATCTACCAAGACCTGGCCGTCCCTCTAAACTTTCAGCTCATACAAGGAGAAGACTGATCAGAGATGCAGCCAAGAGGCCCATGATCACTCTGGATGAACTGCAGAGATCTACAGCTGAGGTGGGAGACTCTGTCCATAGGACAACAATCAGTTGTATATTGCACAAATCTGGCCTTTATGGAAGAGTGGCAAGAAGAAAGCCATTTCTTAAAGATATCCATAAAAAGTGTTGTTTAAAGTTTGCCACAAGCCACCTGGGAGACACACCAAACATGTGGAAGAAGGTGCTCTGGTCAGATGAAACCAAAATTGAACTTTTTGGCAACAATGCAAAACGTTATGTTTGGCGTAAAAGCAACACAGCTCATCACCCTGAAGACACCATCCCCACTGTCAAACATGGTGGTGGCAGCATCATGGTTTGGGCCTGCTTTTCTTCAGCAGGGACAGGGAAGATGGTTAAAATTGATGGGAAGATGGATGGAGCCAAATACAGGACCATTCTGGAAGAAAACCTGATGGAGTCTGCAAAAGACCTGAGACTGGGACGGAGATTTGTCTTCCAACAAGACTATGATCCAAAACATAAAGCAAAATCTACAATGGAATGGTTCAAAAATAAACATATCCAGGTGTTAGAATGGCCAAGTCAAAGTCCAGACCTGAATCCAATCGAGAATCTGTGGAAAGAACTGAAAACTGCTGTTCACAAATGCTCTCCATCCAACCTCACTGAGCTCGAGCTGTTTTGCAAGGAGGAATGGGAAAAAATGTCAGTCTCTCGATGTGCAAAACTGATAGAGACATACCCCAAGCGACTTACAGCTGTAATCGCAGCAAAAGGTGGCGCTACAAAGTATTAACTTAAGGGGGCTGAATAATTTTGCACGCCCAATTTTTCAGTTTTTGATTTGTTAAAAAAGTTTGAAATATCCAATAAATGTCGTTCCACTTCATGATTGTGTCCCACTTGTTGTTGATTCTTCACAAAAAAATACAGTTTTATATCTTTATGTTTGAAGCCTGAAATGTGGCAAAAGGTCGCAAAGTTCAAGGGGGCCGAATACTTTCGCAAGGCACTGTACTTTCACTTCGCCAGATGTCATTTTCTCACATTTTCTTTGTACCTAGAAGCCTAGCACACAAGGCTACAGCAGAGGGCTGAGGGAACAAGGTGTTATGGACCAGGTGGATTTTACCATGCCTCAATCACAGCAGAATTAGAGGAAATCAGGTCCTACTATCAAACTCACTGTTTAAAACTTTATTTTATTAAATCTCCTCCTGAGAGTTACTTCACTACTGAACTAGTGCACTGTTCAGACTTTGTGGACTAGCCAATATATTCACTACCATAGTCTCATTCAATGCTGGTAGAATGACAGTCAGAGGAAACTATACCATTTGAATATGCAAAGTATCAGGGGGAACTGTTCAGAGATTCAACAGAAATTTTCCCGAGAGGCATCAGAGATGTGAGCGTTTGATTTGTAGTTTGAAAAGAGGTCAGTACTTCAGAGGGTAACACCTCACCACACTGACTAGGGTTGTAACAGGAACTCTGCAGGCCTACATACGGAACTCTGCAGGCTCTGCGGTGAGGAATACTTAGACAATGTACTGTATAGAGGTCGACCGATTAATCAGGGCCGATTTCAAGTTGTCATAGCAATCGGTAATTGGTATTTTTGGACACCGATTTGCCCACCCCAATTATTTTTTTTAAACCTTTATTTAACTAGGCAAGTCAGTTAAGAACACATTCTTATTTTCAATGACGGCCTAGGAATGGTGTGTTAACTGCCTTGTTCAGGGGCAGAATGACAGATTTTTACCTTGTCAGCTCTGGGATTAGTTTTTGCAACCTTCCAACGCTCTAACCGCCTGCCTTACATTGCACTCCGAGGAGCCTGCGTGGCAGGCTGACTACCTGTTACGCGAGGGCAGCAAGAAGCCAAGGTAAGGTGCGACCTAGCATTAAACGTATCCTATAAAAAAACAAATCAATCTTAACATAGTCACTAGTTAACTACACATGGTTGATGATATTACTAGTTTATCTAGCGTGTCCTGCATTGCAAATAATCGATGCGGTGCCTGTTAATTTCCCATTGAATCAAAGCCTGACAAATGGGTGATGATTTAACAAGCGCATTTGCGAAAAAAGCACTGTCGTTGCACCAATGTACCGAACCATAAACATCAATGCCTTTCTTTAAAATCGATACACAAGTTGTCACGGCTGGCTGAAGGACTGGACCAAGGTGCAGCATGGTAAGCTTTACAAATGACGCCAACAAAACAAAGAACAAAACCGTGACGCTTTGGGCTATGTGCCCTGAACAAAGTCAAAATGAACCTCCCACAAAACAGGTGGGGGAAAAGGGTACCTAAGTATGGTTGTCAATCAGAGACAACGATAGACAGCTGTCCCTGATTGAGAACCATAACAGGCCAAGACATAGAAATACAAAACATAGAAAAAATGACATAGAATGCCCACCCTAGTCACACCCTGGCCTAACCAAAATAGAGAATAAAAAGCCTATATGGCCAGGGCGTGACACAAGTATATATTTTTAAACCTACATATTTAGTTAACATTGCCTGCGAACATTAATTTCTTATAACTAGGGAAATTGTGTCACTTCTCTTGCATTCCTTGCAAGCAATCAGGGTATATACAGTGGGGCAAAAAAGTATTTAGTCAGCCACCAATTGTGCAAGTTCTCCCACTTAAAAAGATGAGAGAGGCCTGTAATTTTCATCATAGGTACACCTCAAATATGACAGACAAAATCAGAAAAAAAGTCCAGAAATCACATTGTAGGATTTTTTATGAATTTATTTGTAAATTATGGTGGAAAATAAGTATTTGGTCACCTACAAACAAGCAAGATTTCTGGCTCTCACAGACCTGTAACTTCTTCTTTAAGAGGCTCCTCTGTCCTCCACTCATTACCTGTATTAATGGCACCTGTTTGAATTTGTTATCAGTATAAAAGACACCTGTCCACAACCTCAAACAGTCACACTCCAAACTCCACTATGGCCAAGACCAAAGAGATGTCAAAGGACACCAGAAACAAAATTGTAGACCTGCACCAGGCTGGGAAGACTGAATCTGCAATAGGTAAGCAGCTTTGTTTGAAGAAATCAACTGTGGGAGCAATTATTAGGAAATGGAAGACATACAAGACCACTGATAATTTCCCTCGATCTGGTGCTCCACGCAAGATCTCACCCCGTGGGTTCAAAATGATCACAAGAACAGTGAGCAAAAATCCCAGAACCACACGGAGGGACCTAGTGAATGACCTGCAGAGAGCTGGGACCAAAGTAACAAAGCCTACCATCAGTAACACACTACGCCGCCAGGGACTCAAGTCCTGCAGTGCCAGACGTGTCCCCCCTGCTTAAGTCAGTACATGTCCAGGCCCGTCTGAAGTTTGTTAGAGAGCATTTGGATGATCCAGAAGAAGATTGGGAGAATGTCATATGGTCAGATGAAACCAAAATATAACTTTTTGGTAAAAACTCAACTCGTCGTGTTTGGAGGACAAAGAAGGCTGAGTTGCATCCAAAGAACACCATACCTACTGTGAAGCATGGGGGTGGAAACATCATGCTTTGGGGCTGTTTTTCTGCAAAGGGACCAGGACGACTGATCCGTGTAAAGGAAAGAATGAATGGGGCCATGTATCGTGAGATTTTGAGTGAAAATCTCCTTCCATCAGCAAGGGCATTGAAGATGAAATGTGGCTGGGTCTTTCAGCATGACAATGATCCCAAACACACCGCCCGGGCAACGAAGGAGTGGCTTCGTAAGAAGCATTTCAAGGTCCTGGAGTGGCCTAGCCAGTCTCCAGATCTCAACCCCATAGAAAATCTTTGGAGGGAGTTGAAAGTCTGTGTTGCCCAGCAACAGCCCCTAAACATCACTGCTCTAGAGGAGATCTGCATGGAGGAATGGGCCAAAATACCAGCAACAGTGTGTGAAAACCTTGTGAAGACTTACAGAAAACGTTTGACCTCTGTCATTGCCAACAAAGGGTATATAACAAAGTATTGAGATAAACTTTTGTTATTGACCAAATACTTATTTTCCACCATAATTTGCAAATAAATTCATTAAAAATCCTACAATGTGATTTTCTGGGAGGAAAAAATAATTTTGTCTGTCATAGTTGAAGTGTACCTATGATAAATTACAGGCCTCTCATCTTTTTAAGTGGGAGAACTTGCACAATTGGTGGCTGACTAAATACTTTTTTGCCCCACTGTATATAGTTTGGGCCGCCTGGCTCATTGCGAACTGTGTGAAGTCCATTTATTCCTAACAAAGGCCGTAATTAATTTGCCAGAATTGATTATTAATTAATTATGACAGAACATTGAAGGTTGTGCAATGTAACAGCAATATTTAGACTTAGGGATGACACCCGTTAGATAAAATATGTAACGGTTCGGTATTTCACTGAAAAAATAAACGTTTTGTTTTCAAAATTATAGTTTCTGGATTCTACCATATTAATGACCAAAGGCTAGTATTTCTGTGTGTTATTATGTTATAATTAAGTCTATGATTTGATATTTGATAGAGCAGTCTGACTGAGCGATGGTAGGCAGCAGCAGGCTCGTAAGCATTCATTCAAACAGCACTTTCATGCGTTTGCCAGCGGCTCTTGGCAATTCTTCAAGTATTGCGCTGTTTATGACTTCAAGCCTATAATTCCTATAATAACTACAACCTAAAACTTCTTACCTGGGAATATTGAAGACTCATGTTAAAAGGAACTACCAGCTTTCATATGTTCTCATGTTCTGAGCAAGGAACTTAAACGTTAGCTTTTTTACAAGGCACATATTGCACTTTTACTTTCTTCTCCAACACTTTGTTTTTGCATTATTTAAACCAAATTGAACATGTTTCATTATTTATTTGAGGCTAAATTGATATTATTGATGTATTATATTAAGTTAAAATAAGTGTTAATTCAGTATTGTTGTAATTGTCATTATTACAAATGTATTTTTTTTTAAATTGTCCGATTAATCGGTTTCAGCTTTAATTGTTATCAGTGTTGAAAAATCTTAAAATCGGTCGTCCTCTAATAGAGTACATTATTTATAGGTATTTATGCAGGCTACTCAAAACAAAGCAAACAGAGAAGAGACTAAAAGTATCTAGCTAACAACCACAATGCAGGAGGAAAACAATAGACCTTTCCCCCAATAAGAAATGGCACATAGTGTTACCCTTCAGCTAGTATTACTGGCTTGCACTATACTACATCACAATCTATCCACAGGAAGAGTATCTATTTTCATCAACCATATGTCAAACTCAATTTAGAACTTAGTAATACTTTTTTAGCAGTGGGGCTAGAAATGATAAACATTACACAAGAAGAGTCAAATACTTCATGTCCTAACAACCTGGCAAGCAATGTTTGTGTGGTAACTTGAAGAGGGTCCCTCCCTGAATCCATCAACCATGGACTGCATGGCTTGTATAAAGTCTGGTCATATAATATGGCTGCCGGCCCACCATCCATTACAGTGTCACTAACTTGTCACCTTAAAATGATGTAAATCTTGCTTTCTATTTTGACTCCAGCTACTCAGTCAGTTGTGTATATAAGCCATGCAGATCCCTCGAACAAGTGAGTGTGTTTGCGAAAGAGGTGGTGAGTGAACTTGGCCCCTATTTAATAAAATAAGATTTACTGTTGTAAAGCTTGCCATCGAGTGAAAGATGTCCAGTACAGAAGTCGTAAACTCTAGCCTCCAGCCCCCACTGCAGCAGCACTCCCTATTTGAGGAGGGCTTTTTCAGTCTCTCCTAGCTTGATCCCGGGCCAAGGAATCTGGTGAATTGATGGCAAAGTGATCCGACAGGAACACAGAGGAGTCATCTGGTCTATCTAGAGAGTCAGAGGTAGTAAGCGGCACTTCCCAGGGGGAGCAACCTGACCCAGAGGCACTCCGTCACACAGTCAACTGGCCTGCCCATTCCCTGGTACCCTCCATACCCTGTACCCCTCATCCTGCAGGAACACAGCCCCATCCGCACCACACACAGCCAGCCATGGAGGGTCCACGCCACTCAACAGTGCAGGGGGCTGGTTCTCCTGCAGAGTGTTTGGATAGTTACACACAGATAGTTACACCTGGCCAGGCACCGTATAACAAAATAAAGCTGTGGGACAAGTTCATGGATGGTTTCATTCCCCTCTATGCTACTGTTTCTGGAAGAAGTCTGTACAGACAACACTAGGTGTTCACCAGGCCCATTGCCCTCCTCTAGTCAGTAACCGTAGAGCTCCTCCTCAGCTCCTGAGGTATACGTGCTGTAGGTAGGCCTCAGATGAATGGTGCACAGGGTCCCTCCATCTGTTTTGCAAGACAGATGATATATGGAATGACAGAGAAAATATACACACTTAATGCAGTCACTTAACTATTCCTGTAAGTGTTTACACCTTTAGGGCTCAGCCCCCAACATGGTTCAGATATAATACCCCCATATCTCTGGCGAGTTAATGTCAGGGAGGGTGATAAGTGTTTTCAAATTAGATCACTTTTAGGGAGAAAAATGATTGTCACCCTTCCAAATCAAATGTTATTTGTCACATACACATGGTTAGCAGATGTTAATACGAGTGTAGCGAAATGCTTCCTCCATTCCTTCCTCAGTTCCTCCCTCCCTGCCACCCGTATCAAAGTCGTCCGTTACTGTAAGTTCATTGCAGAACATTCCTGGTGAAATACAAAGTTCTCTCTGGCTGTATGAGTTTGTGTTGGAATGATTCATGGACTAGCTGTTTCCCTCTCTTGGCGTGACTCAGACCGAGAGAGAGTGAGTGCCATGTTGGAGTGGAGAAGCGAGCAGAGTGCTTTGTTCCTGTGAGTGTGCTGTTCTGTTCTGTTGCTGCTGGGGGGGGGGGGGGGGGGGGGGAGTGCTAATGCGGGGTCTAGAGGCAACCGGCAGAACAAGCTGCCTGCCAGCACCACACAGTCCACCGCTGCATTCCATTCCTTCTCCCGAGAGTGACACCCAAAATTCATCTCAACATCCATTAAACATTTCAGCCTGCTCTAAACAGGTTGCTTACGGCACTGAATATGACAGCTTTATAGAGCGCTACAGTAGTATAAACTCTGGACTGCAATATGTAGGGTACAGAGCCATTCCATGTATCCTTTTTCATGTGTAGCCTACTATTTCTCTACAGACCTTCCAATACTACTGTTCAATAGTAGTACTAGTGACTATTTTACACTAGGTTAACCTGTGGTCGTGTAACGTTCTAACCATGTTGGAAAAGCCCCGGGTGGATCTCCACCTGTCTGAGACAGAGAATTCTGGTCCACATCAGGCTGTGGGTGATTTCATTCAGTCTAATCACCACAATACAGCTGTGCATTGCAACACCATTCGGTGCTATTCTAATCTATCTACACCATCGGACAGGAATGGTTCTCATCAAATTAGTCACGGAAATCACAATGCACAATCAGTGTAGGCTTATACGATTGCTCCATAATTGGAGCAGTTTATTGGCAGTGCTCCTATTGTTCATCATTTGAGAAAGTTTTAACAAAACTCTTTACAACTCTGCTTTACAGTTGCCCTGCAAGCAGATCGAAGGCTCCCTTCCCATTTTATGAAGTATCGAGTGAGACAGAGAGTGAGAACTATAACCGTTTTCATTGCACTTTGCAGCAGTGCTCCCCCCGGCATCAACTTAATGTGAAAGGCTAAGTAAGCACTTTCATCACTCTCACTGTAAGGGCTTTTCACCTCAGCTGAGGCAACCTGTGTTCAAACTTTAGATTGAAAATCCAGTCATTAGCCGCTCTCAATGCTTTGAGATAAATTACAAAAAAAATTGGTTACACTATATAAGAAGCAGTCTATTTCCCTCTGGCATGCTTGGTTTACGAGGGTATATGACATTGTGATGAGATGGGGCCAGTTTGTGACAGAGCCATACCTGGGCTGTGCTGCACCAAGGACCGTTCACTTTCTTTTCTTCCCTTCCACATACTGTACCAGGCAGGCTCGTTTATCAGTGGAGTGGAAACACTCTGAAAATCCACTGCTGTGTCTGCCATCTGACGAGCAGGAGATTTACTAGGAGAAAGTGTTGCAAAAGTCCAATGGAAGGGGAATACAAACAGGTACATTTGTACCCTTCTTATAGCCTCGTTTTGTGAGGTGCTGCTTTAGGTTAACCACAGGCTGTCCGGGGGTTGGAATCATTTCGTTCTGAACAGAAGCACCATTTTTATGGTTTTGTTTCACTCTTACAACCAGAACAACTGGTTCAACCCCCCCAAAAAACTACTAGTTTATTGTGTTCCTTTCTGTTTCTTTTTAACCTGTGAAATCAAACGCTTTTTACATTTAGCTCAATAAATTACTTAGACCAGGCAAACTATACTATATGACCAAAATGATGTGGACATGTGCTTGTCAAACATCTAATTCCAAAATCATGTGTATTAATGTGGAGTTGGTCCCCCCTTTGCTGCTATAACAGCCTCCACTCTTCTGGGAAGGGTGTCCACTAGATGTTGGAACATTGCTGCAGGGACTTGCTTCCATTCAGCCACAAGAGCATTAGTGAGGTCAGGCACTGATGTTGGGCAATTAGACCTGGCACGCAGTCTGTGTTCCAATTCACCCCAAAGGTGTTTGATGGGGTTGAGGTCAGGGCTCTGTGCAGACTAGTCAAGTTCTTCCACACCAATCTTGTCATGCTGAAATAGGAATGGGCCTTCCCCAAACTGTTGCCACAAAGTTGGAAGCACAGAATTTTCTAGAATGTCATTGTACGCTGTAGCATTAAGATTTCCCTTCACTGGAACTGAGGGGCCTAGTCCGAACCATGATAAACTGCCCCAGACCATTATTCATCCTGCACCAAACTTTACAGTTGGCATTATGCATTGGGGTAGGCATCGTTCTCCTAGCACCCTTCGAACCCAGATTCGTCCGCCAGAAGGTAAAGCGTGATTCATCACTCCAGAAAATGAGCTTTGACCTCTCCAGAGTCCATCTGACGCTTTGCATTGTTCATGGTGATCTTAAACTTGTGTCTGGCTGCTCGGCCATGGAATCCCATTTCATGAAGCTTCCAATGAACAGTTATTGTGCTGAAGTTGCTTGAAAATTCTGTGCAACTTCCAGCAAGCGTTTATTGTGAACACTGAGGCTATACCTGCTTTAAATTAGTTTTGACAGGGGTCAAGTAGGCTACTGTGGCTATTTGATCATAATGTAGGCCTACTAGAGTGGCCTACCATCCAAAACCATGGAGAAAATGCATCCCATCACATCCTATCATTAAGCCTACAGTAGCAGCCAACGTGTGGCTGCAACGAGGAGGCTTGAAGCGCTGAGCATCTTGTTATGACATGTATTATCTGAATATAGTCCACAGAATTATATCTCAGAGGAGCGGCTTCTATGGACAAACTTTGAATGTCCTTTGAGCTAGCTAGCTAACAAGCTTGTGTGTGCAGACCTGAATTAAAAACACACATGGCCTTTTTGTTGTTAATAAATAAATGTGAAAACTATTGTATTCTTAACTAGCATTAAAAAAGTAAATCCATTCTTCTCTAGCTAATTAAAAATCTCTCTTCCTATCTTCTGAATCAAGCTTGTAACATCAGTACAGTAGCCTATACTTCGGAGGTGGGAGAAGTAGGTAGCCTAAACATGAACACTCACACGCAAAGATTTTCTAATTGTAGGCAGACTCTGGAATAAGGTTCTGAGTGACAGAGTGAGGGCTTTGCATAAGCACTTTGTTGCGTTTTGTTGTGGGACTAGAAAAATAATTACTGGAACGTAAAATAACATTATTAACCGATTCCCATGCTTTTATAATAACGGTTCAGTTCAGTACGCATCACTTTTGTTCCAGATTCCTTTTCTGTTCCTTAAAACATTTAGTTATTTTCCAGTTCTGTTCACTGAACCGATTCCAACCCCTGAAGCTGTCAAAACTAGAAAATCCAACATTTGAAGTTACTGGTATCCCACTGTTACTTCAAAGAGCCAACCTGAGAGAGCTGTTACTTTTCCCACTAACAGCAATAGTATAACGTTGATCCTCCTCGCTGCTTACCGCATCCATCATCTTTGACATCAAAAGGACTTTGCCTCTTAAACAATATCGATCAATACCTTACAGTAAATCACATTACTTTACAAAAATGTTCCATGCTTCATAAAACATCAAAAGCTCCCATATGAAAAAATACTATAATATTCACTGTAGTGCTTTTGCAAAGTTTTTACTGTAGTATTCACTTTAGTTTGTACAGTGAATACTCTATGTTGTGGACATTACTGTCATATTTACTACAGTGTTTTTGTAGATAATTCTATAGTAAGTACTACACATGATCGATGGTACTACAGTGTGTAGTATAGTATTCTACAGCATTTCTGTAAGTACTGTAGTAATGTATACTAAACTGTAGTACTTTTTCATGTGGGCTACCAGAACAAATGTTTTTGTTGTCACAGTTAAGACACTACCATCCAGGTTGCAACCCAACGCAGCCTGTTATTTTAACATTAGGGATGGGTTGGTCTTTAGTGCATTTCGGTCACAGCCATGTCAGCCTCCTATAGAATACCACTCAGCTTCAGCGCTGCCTGCATGCATGTAGCTGACTCATTAAGGTTACTTTCTCCGATAGATGTCCAACCCAATAACCATCATGGAGTGGGAGTGGGTTCATCATGCGACCGTGTCCCACCCTCAGGGAGGCTGAGATCCCAGAATCCCACTGGTTTACATGGAACTCTAGAAGCCCACTAATTGGCCCTAGCTATGCTGCTCAGCCTCAGCTAGGCTGGTCCCCAGACTGCCACAGAGTTAACAGGATTACTCATTCATGCCTCCCACCAGAAAAAGGATGCTGAAGAACAGGCAGGTTCATACTATTTAGCCTACCACATGTCTATGCAGATAACCCTTTGGACCTTCGGGTAAATACCGACAGCACTGTTGTACATCTACTGTCAGTGTTTGAATTTCAATGTCGGTAATTTTAGTGACAGTACTAAGCCATGGTAGTAAACAGATGATGGCTATTGAATTCTAGGTCCTGACCGCAATTGAATCCAGCAAGGGAATATTCCAAGTACTTATCCCCTCCTTGAATAGAGAGGTGGGAACCCTGACAGAGAGGGTAGGCACTGAGAACTAGACCTAATTTCCCACTTTGTCAAACACAATTTGAGGGCCCGGGATTGACGGCTCTGCCCAGGCCAATGGTGCTGCACTCAAACCCTCCGAGTCAGATGGAAAGAGAGGAGAAAGGGGTGGAGAAAGAGAGTTTGACAGCCAAATTCACAGATATAATGTGAAGAATCGCAGAGTAATAAAAAACGAGTATAAAAAAAAGAAAGCGAAATAAAGATGTCTCATCTGGGCGCAATTTAACAATGTTTTATAAGACTACAACCTCTTACGGTGCGATTTGTTGTTTTTGCAGGTCTAATTTCCATGCAAAAGCACATAAAGAGCTGAAAGAGGGAATCTGTGCCGTCAGCTCTTTCGGCTAATGTCCCAGTAACACTTCAAGCTTCCAGCTTGGCCTGAGCTCCGCTGTGGGTTAATGAGGAGAAACACAGGCAGTTGAGATAGAAATCCTACCCAATCAAGAGAGAAGAAGCCTTACACCATCCCTATACCACAGAGTTGAGCAACAGTTGTAAAAGTTTCCTCTCTATCTCCGCAGTACATTGATTCTCTCAAGACTCAAGGAAGTTACTTGCTAAGCAGGTGTAAGGCAGTGGGTCGTAATCACACTCTTGTCATTGAAAAGTGCCAGGTTGTAAAGAATAGAGAGAGCGGGCCCTGATAAGGTAAATGGGGAGGTTCAAATATGTCAAAGCTCATCAGTGTGCCGGCTGTATATCCCTCCCCACTGCTCTCAGCACTTCCTGGTCTGTCTCCTTCTTGCTGCCCTAGCAGAAACACACATCATTGACTCTGCTACAACAATGTCCAATAAGAGGCAAATATATCTTAGTCTACGCTGGTGCTGGAAAGCAGAAGCAGAGGTTGTTAAAATGGCAAGAATCTTTTATGGAGGTGGGAAATAACCCTTGTCGTCAATACCGGTCATAGGCTCAGAGGTTGACATCAGCCGGGAGAGAGAAAAAAATGTTCTCTCAACACAGCAATTATCGTAGTTCAAGAGACCTCAAGAGCTGTGCAGCAGAAATGCTGCAGATACTGTATCTCAATTAAACAGTGAGATTAAGGGTAGGGTTCAGTAAAGTGCAGTAGTACTGTACCTTGCCCATTGTGTGACAAGGTGTGATTACATCAGCAAGAGACCAGACATGTTTTAGAGACTGAACTATAGATTTGGGGCTCTAAAATAGCACTCGACTGGGGCCTGGGCAATGCAAGGCTGAGTAAACTACCCTTACAAAAAAACTACACTACAGGTAAAAAGTTTTAGAACAACTACTCATTCAAGGGTTTTTCTTTATTTGTACTATTTTCTACATTGTAGAATAATAGTGAAGACATCAAAACTATGAAATAACAAATGTAGAATCATGTAATAGCCACCCTTTGCCAGTTTCGTGAGGTAGTCACCTGGAATGCATTTCAATTAACAGGTGTGCCTTGTTAAAAGTTCATTTGTGGAAGTTCTTTCCTTCTTAATGCGTTTGAGTCAATCAGTTGTGTTGTGACAAGGTAGGGGTGGTATACAGAAGATAGCCCTATTTGGTAAAAGACCAAGTCCATATTATGGCAAGAACATCTCAAATTAGCAAAGAGAAACGACAGTCCATCATTATTTTAATACATGAAGGTCAGTCAATAAAGAAAATGTCAATAACTTTTAAAGTTTCTTCAAGTGCAGTCGCAAAACCCATCAAGCGCTATTGATGAAACTGGCTCTCATGAGGACCGCCACAGGAAAGGAAGACCCAGAGTACCTTTGATGCAGAGGATAAGTTCATTAGAGTTACCAGCCTCAGAAATTGCAGCCCAAATAAATGTTTCACACATCTCAAAATCAACTGTTCAAAGGAGACTGTGTGAATCAGACCTTCATGGTCGAATTCAAGGCACACTTAACCAGCATTGCTACCACAGAATTCTGCAGCGATACGCCATCCCATCTGGTTTGCGCTTAGTAGGCCTATCATTTGTTTTTCAACAGGACAATGACCAACACATCTCCAGGCTGTCTGAGGGCTATTTGACCAAGAAGGAGAGAGATGGAGTGCTGCATCAGATAACCTGGCCTCCACAATCACCCAACCTCAACCCAATTGAGATGCTTTGGGATGAGATGGACCGCAGAGTGAAGGAAAAGCGGCCAACAAGTGCTCAGCATTTGTGGGAACTCCTTCAAGACTGTTGGATAAGCATTCCAGGTGAAGCTGGTTGAGAGAATGCCAAGTGTGCAAAGCTGTTACTTTGAAGAACTTGTTTAACACTTTTTTGGTTACTACATGATTCCATGTGTTATTTCATAGTGTTATTTCATAGTTTTGATGTCACTATTATTTTACAATGTAGAAAATAGTAAAAATAAAGAAAAACCCTTGAATGTGGTGTCCAAACTTTTGACTGGTACTGTATGTGGAAGCATTGCTAATGCAACATGTTTTACATGTTAGGAGAATAACACTATTTCACCACCACATGATTTTTTTGCATGTGGATTTTCGTACATGTGAAACTGTAAATTTGATGTTCACATGCGAATTTGACAGTTGAATTTCTGTGAGGGTAAGTAAGCATCACAAACAACAGATACTAAATGTTCTTCTAAAAGCCTTATTAAGAGCACAGTGGGGAGTTGGGTACCGCAGCACATTAGGCATCATTATCGCACAAATACCAGAGGTCCTGCTTATGTAGGAGGGAATGATTCAGAAATACAGCCAAGCATACAAAGTGGTATAATTACTTTTATTTCTGTGCTATAATAGAAAACACTCACATTGTTTCTGTGGAAACCGGGACAGTTTTTAAATGTCATGAGTGCAGTTTGGGGTTGCTCAGATGGTGGAGGATAATGCGCTGCTAGAAAAGCCCTGCTAGAAAAGTCCTGCATAACCGTGCACACTGCAAAACATTATTGAGAAATGTTCTGTGTATAAGGCCTGCTGATGTAAGGGGGGGGTCAAAACAGGGTGGGTAGTGTCGGTCAGCACTGATAACGTGAGTTTTAGAACCGCCCCTCGTTCACTCCATCTTCCCGAGTGACAAGTCAGTCAGCCCACTAAACTCAGAGCAAGATCGGAACTGTATTGATTGATTACTCACTGACAAGTTCAATATGTCTGACTCCTCATATTCAGGTTCTGCCACATGTCTGAAGTAAACAGCATGCAGCACTGGTGTGGCTTCATAAAGTTTGGTCTGCTAGACAGCGTAACGCCTCACGACAATTTCAAATGAGGGTATAAAGCTGGAATCCTTAATGGTAAAACTGACACTTCTGTTTGCAATATTACAACAACAAAGAAGTTATTGCAAACAACAAACTGCTTTTTTCCCTCAGACATCATTGCACATGGGATAGAACAGAAGCATATGTACTGCAAAAATGTTTTACCTTGGTGCACGACACTCCCAGCTCTGCTTCGTCAACAAAACAATAACCGTGGGCTGGACAGTGGCGCTGTTCCTCCTACTGCGGATTCCATCATTAACTTAAGCAATAATAGAAAGTGTTACTGGACATTCCGTGGCAGCGAGCCATGTTGCAATAAGCCTCTACAAATTTTACATAGCAATCCTATTCTTTTAAAACATCAGAGAGTGATTTACACATTTCCCCACGTACACACAGAGACACACAGTGTGATCACTTACTTCTGGTCAAGATGATTCATCTTGGTGCTGACTTTGTGTTGGTTTGCAGTGATGACAGTGCTTCATAAGCAGAACTATCCTGTGGACCAACTTAGCTGTGGGGCTAACTACCTCGAGAGAAACTTAGCTGTGGGGCTAACTACCTCGAGAGCAACATAGCTGTGGGGCTAACTACCTTGAGAGCAACATAGCTGAGAGGCTAACTACTTCGAGAGCAACATAGCTGTGAGGCTAACTACCTCGAGAGCAACTTAGCTGTGGGGCTAACTACCTCGAGGGCAACTTAGATGTGGGCTAATTACCTCGAGGGCAACTTAGCTGTGGGGCTAATTACCTTGAGGGCAACTTAGCTGTGGGGCTAATTACCTCGAGGGCAACTTAGCTGTGGGGCTAACTACCTCGAGAGCAACTTAGCTGTGGGGCTAATTACCTCGAGGGCAACTTAGCTGTGGGGCTAATTACCTCGAGGGCAACATAGCAGTGGGGCTAATTACCTCGAGAGCAACTTAGCTGTGGGGCTAACTACCTCGAGAGCAACTTAGCTGTGGGGCTAACTACCTCGAGAGCAACTTAGCTGTGGGGCTAACTACTTCGAGAGAAACTTAGCTGTGGGGCTAACTACCTCGAGGGCAACATAGCAGTGGGGCTAATTACCTCGAAGGCAACATAGCAGTGGGGCTAATTACCTCGAGGGCAACTTAGCTGAGGGCTAACTACCTTGAGAGTGGCCACTTAGGAACTGTTTAAGAAGTTATTTTATAGAATAAATACTGAAACAACATCGATAAATACCAGTTTGTCAATAATGAGCAGAGCATGTCTCTGACAGCCATGTCATCAAGTCTGAAGAGTAGGAAAATTAAATGCCTTTAACAGGAAGAAAAAAACATCTTAGCAGACTGTTGCTGAAGAAAAGGTGCCACACACATCTCTCTTGCATCTAAACAACAGGTAAATCTAGTTCCTGGATTAAATATTCATGCTCTGAAACACAAATCAATCAGGCTTGCTAACTGCATACCATTCAGACTGATCAGGAAATTTCTTCATTTGGTGGCTGGATCAATAGCTAATTACAGCTACCTTTCACAGGGCCATCTCTGGCTCTGCTGCTGGCTTAATTCCCTTTGTAGGCTATCTTATCTGTCTGTCTCCTTCCACCCGGTGGGAACACAGGAGAGCAGCTTTCTGCTGAACACTGCTTCCACCCCAAAATGAGCCCCCCACTGTTTCTACAAGTTCTTTCTAAATGTGCACCATTGAAAAAATGCTTAATGACTTTCAGGAAATGTGTAAATAGTAATGGGAAAATAGGGGAAATCATAGGGGAAATCAATATGGTAATATGGATATACACTGAGTGTACAAAACTTTAAGGAACACCTTCCTAATATTGAGTTGCACCCATTTTGCCCTCAGAACACCCTCAATTCATCGGGGCATGGACTCTACAAGGTGTCAAAAGCGTTCCACAGCGATGCTGACCCATGTTGACTCCAATGCTTCCTACAGTTGTGTCACGTTGGCTGGATGTCCTTTGGGTGGTGGACCATTCTTGATACACACAGGAAACTGTTGCGCGTGAAAAACCCAGCAACGTTGCAGTTCTTGACACATTCAAACCGGTGCGCCTGGCACCTACTAACATACCCCGTTCAAAGGCACTTAAAATATGTTGTCTTGTTCATTCACCCTCTGAATGGAACTGTCTCTCAATTGTCTCAAGGCTTAAAAATCCTTCTTTAACATGTCTCCTTCCATTCATCTACACTGATTGAAGTGGATTTAACAGATGACATCAATAGGGGATCATAGCTTTCACCTGGATTCACCTGGTCAGTCTGTCATTGAAAGAGGTGTTTACATTTTTTTCACATTCAGTCTAGGTTAGAAAATCTATGCTTAATTGCAGCAGAGAAAAAGAGCACCTGCATGACAATCACTTTTTGGAGAAAAGAGCAACCAGATATCAATTTTAAAAAGTCAGGGATGATTTGTTCAACGGAATACAAATCACGTGGTCATTTCGAAATAATTATGCCGAAAGCTTGCGAAAAGACAACACTAATATGGAACTCTAGATGGCATTGAATGCAATTTTACACAAACATGAACCTTGAACTTGAATTGTACATTACATTCATTTGTAAAGTAACCATCCAAATGATCTGGATTTATTAAACAAGATCATAAAGGATATTAACATAATTTAACTGCAGAACTCCACATGGGTGATTTCAATGACATTGGAAGGTGACAATGCGTTTCCAGATCGAACCACTCTCATTAAAAGGTGATGAGGGCTGAGGATCCTTACTGACACAGAGTACACACTAGCTAGTGAGCACTGTCCAGGAAAAGTGCATCAAGGGTGGCAGGTAGCCTAGTGGTTATGCATGTTGGGCCAATAACCGAAAGGTCGCTGCTTTGAATCCCCAAGCCAACTTAATGAAAACTGTCAATGTGCCCTTGAGCAAGGCACTTAACCCTACTTGTAAGTCGCTTTGGATAAGATTGTCTGCTAAATGACAAATTTCAAATTTAAGGGCACCTTTGATATCCTCTGGCCCAGTGAGGGAGCCTTTCCCCCTGCCGCCCCCCACATTTTTTTTGTTGTTTTTGAAACATTTATTTAACTAGGCAAGTCAGTTAAGAACAAATTCTTATTTACAATGATGGCCTTAACCGGCAAAACCCCGACGTCGCTGGGCCAATTGTGCGCCACCCTATGGAACTCCCAATCACAGCCGGTTGTGATACAGCCTGGATTCGAGCAGGAGTCAAATTTGATCCAAACAACTATTGACTTCAAAAAGCTTGAAATGGCCTCCTCTTCATTGACATTTTCAACCTGACCTGGTCCATAATAACAACATGTTTCAAGCAGACCACCATAGTCCCCGTGCCCAAAAACACCAAGGTAACCTGTCTAAATAACTATCACCCCGTAGCACTCACATCTATAACCATGAAATGCTGGTCATGGCTCACATCAACACCATCATCCTAGATACCCTGGATCCAATCCAATTCACATACCACCCCAACAATTCCACAGATAACGCACTCCATACTGCTCTCTCCCACCTGGACAAAAGCAATACCTATGTAAGAATGCTGTTCATTGACTACAGCTCAGCGTTCAACATCATCGTTTCCTCCAAGCTCATACTAAGCTCAGGACCCTGAGATTGAACACCTTCTGAAACTGGATCCTGGATTTCCTGATGGGTGAGAGTAGGCAACAACATATCCACCATTGCTGACCATCAACACGGGTGCCCATCAGGGGTGTGTGCTTAGTTCCCTCCTGTACTCCCTGTTCACCCACGGCTGTGTGGTCGCGCACAACTCCAACACCAGGAATTAACATGGTCTACACATACCCACAAAGTTGTGAAAAGGGGCACAACAGGAGGCTGAAAAGACTTAGCATGGGCCCTCAGATCCTCAAAAAGTTCTACAGCTGCACCATTGAGAACATCTTGGCTGCATCACCGCTTGGTACGACAACTGCAAGGCACCCAACCGCAAAGCGCTACAGAGGGTGGTTAATTACGGCCCAGTACATCACTGGAGCTGAGCTCCCTGGCATCCAGGACTACACCAGGCGGTGTCAGAAGACCACAAAAATTGTCAAAGACTCCAGCCACCCAAACCATAGACTGTTTTCTTTACTACCGCACTAAACGCGCTACCAGTGCACCAGGTCAGGAACCAACAGGACCCTGAACAGCTTCTACTCCCAAGCCATGACACTGCTAATCAAGACTCCTAAATAGCTAATCAAATGGCTACCGGGACTACCTGCATTGACCCTTTTTTGCACTAACTCTCTTGCACTGACCATGCACACACACTGGACTCTACACACACATACTTAAACTAACACCCAAACACACACACACACACACACACACACACACAATATATGCCCACAGACAAAACACACAAACACATGCATACTGACGCCACACACACACACACACACACACACACACACACACACACACACACACACACACACACACAACCGGTCAAAAGTTTTAGAACACCTACTCATTCAAGGGTTTTTCTTTATTTGTACTATTTTCTACATTGTAGAATAATAGTGAAGACATAACAACTATGAAATAACACATATGGAATCATGTAGTAACCAAGAAAGTGTTAAACAAATCAAAATATATTTTATATTTGAGATTGTTCAAAGAGCCACCCTTTGCCTTGATGACAGCTTTGCACACTCTTGACATTCTCTCAACCAACTTCACCTGGAATGCTTTTCCAACAGTCTTGAAGGTGTTCCCACATATGCTGAGCACTTGTTAGCTGCTTTTCCTTCACTCTGCGGTCCAACTCATCCCAAACCATCTCAATTTGGTTGAGGTCGGGGGATTGTGGAGGCCAGGTCATCTGATGCAGCACTCATCACTCTCCTTCTTGGTCAAATAGCCCTTACATCGCCTGGAGGTGTGTTGGGTCATTGTCCTGTTAAAAAACAAATGATAGTCCCACTAAGCCCAATCCAGATGGGATGGCGTATCGCTGCAGAATGCTGTAGTAGCCATGCTGGTTAACTGTGCCTTGAATTCTAAATAAATCACAGACCATGTCACCAGCAAAGCACCCCCACACCATAACAGCTCCTCCTCCATGCTTTACGGTGGGAAATACACATGTGGAAATCATCCACCCACACCGTGTCTGAAAAAGATACGGCGGATGGAACCAAAAATCTCAAATTTGGACTCCAGACCAAAGTACACATTTCCACTGATCTAATGTCCATTGCTCGTGTTGCTTGGCCCAAGCAAGTCTCTTCTTCTTATTGGTGTCTTTTAGTAGTGGTTTCTTTGCATCAATTTGACCATGAAGGCCTGAGTCCTCTGAACAGTTGATGTTGAGATGTGTCTGTTACTTGAACTATTTGAAGTTCATGCCAGCAGCATACCACCCTGCATACCACTGCTGGCTTGCTTCTGAAGCTAAGCAGCGTTGGTCCTGGTCAGTTCCTGGATGGGAGACCAGATTCTGCTGGAAGTGGTGTTGGAGGGCCAGTAGGAGGCACCCTTTCCTCTAGTCTAAAAAATATCCCAATGCCACAGGGCAGTGATTGGGGATTGTCTTTTGGATGGGATGTTAAACAGGTGTCCTGACTCACTGCGGTCATTGAAGAACCCATGGCACTTATTGTAAGAGTAGGGGTGTTAATCCCGATGTCCTGGCTAAATTCCTAATCTGGCCCTCAAACTATCACGGTCACCTAATAATCCCCAGTTTACAATTGGCTCATTTCTCCCCAGTAACTATTCCCCAGGTCGCTGCTGGAAATGAGAATGTGTTCTCAGTCAACTTACCTGGTAAAATAATGGATAAAAAAATGTAAAAAGCATTTATTTGGGCACCAATTTCTGAGACTGGTGACTAATGAACTTATTCTCTGCAGCAGAGGTAACTCGGGGTCTTCCATTCCTGTGGCGGTCCTCATGGGATCCAGTTTTATCATAGCGCTTATTCGTTTTTACGACCTGCACTTGAAGAAACATTCAAAGTTCTTGATATTTTCTGTATTGACTGATCTTCATGTCTTAAAGTAATGATGGACTGTCATTTCTCTATGCTTATTTGTGCTGTTCTTGCCTTAAATATAGACTTGGTCTTTTACCAAATCTTCTACCCCCCCTATCCTGTTGCCTAGTCACTGTAACCCTACCTATATGTACATACTGTAGCTACCTCAATTACCTCGTACCCCTGCACATCGACTTGGTACTGGAACCTCTATATAGCCATGTTATTTTGACTCATTATTGTTATTCATTATTCACTGTACTTGTTCCTCATGTCACTATTTCTATTTGTTTTATCTAACTCTGCATTGTTGGAAAGGGCCTGTAAGTAAGCATTTCACTGAGAGAAGCGCTCACCTCCAGCACTGCAGCCATTAAAGAATACACTCACTAGCCAGACGTTAAACACCAGCGTCTGCTTGGTGTTGGTGCCAAGTCAGCTTACCTGGAGTTGTTTTTGTGTTAGGAGGGGGGCAGTGATGGTTCATTATGCCTGTCTCTCTGAATGTGCTGACAGCTGGTTGGTATGGCAGGTCAGACAGTCCCTCCACATAAAACCTAACAGTCCAAACACTGCCATAGCACATTAGTCACACTCACACGCTGCCCTTTTCACGGCTGCCACCACTCCCCCACTACCTGCTAATGGAGCCAAAGACGTTGATTTTCACCCAGCAGGGGGTCTTCCAGAGGAGGGGAGGTGTGGCCCCAGCCCATCTCTATTCCTTAGTGATCAGATGTGTGGATCAGGTCCCATGCAGCGTGGTGCATGTACAAATCAGAGGCCCCCAGTCAGAACCACAGCACAATCAAACAGACAAACTAACTGAGGACAAGATGAGAGGAAGCCAACGGCTTGTTTCCCACTGCAGACTGTTCCATCCCTCCAGAGATCAGCTCCCTGTTAGAGCCCATGGGTGTTAAAGGCCCAGTGCAGTCAAAAACTTGAACTCCTGTGTTTTATATATATTTCCACACTATTGGGTTGGAATAATACTTGTTTGTTGGGATGGAGTTTTGGCCTGCCTGGTGACATCACAGGCGCTAAATTAGTTAAATGACCAATAAGAAAGAGACTTCCAAATCTCTCTGCCAATAACAGATAGTTTTCTGTTTTCCCCTCCCCACTCAGACCACATCCAGCTAATTTCTTGCTTGGGATATGTATCTTTGCTAAAAAAGATATGTTTCTTTTTGACCATTTTAATTGAAAACAATCCCAGTAAGGAACTTAAACTGTTACCCAGAAATGATTTGATAATGATACAAAAAGAGACAAAAATGGCTCTGGAACTGGTGGACCTGGAACGTAAGTAACCGTGGCACACACACACGTCACACGTACAGGCTACTGATACGGATTAAAAGCGACATACCGTACTATTGTTCCAGTTCATTTGCTAAATAATTCTTACATAACAGTCTGATCCATTATGCCATATAAACTGAGATTTTATTCATACGACTCTGTACCATCATCTTGCTTATGAGGCCACTATGCTGGTGCTGGTCCATCTCAGGACATCTACAAATAGAAAACTATCATACTACAGTAAAATGTTTAGACTTATTATACTCTCCCCTATCCCCCTAGCACCCTTTAACATTTAACAAGAGATTGGAGAATGCTCACTGTGAGTCTCGGAGCTCACAATAAGAGCTGTTCCTCTTCCCGCAGCATCAAATTACCCATGGCTGAGAAATCCTCTCTCTGGAATGGCTTTAGATGAGCAGGCCGCCAGAGGCTAATTCCTCTGCTCTCTCAGGGGAAATTACTTTGTTTAGTTGTTACTAGAGAAAAGTCAGTTTGTGCACCGCTTTATTAAGTTCTTCTACAGTAAAAGACAGTATGTTGATGTACAGGGAAAACATGCTGCATTGTGGATGTACAGGGAAAACATGCTGCATTGTGGATGTACGGGGAAAACATGCTGCATTGTGGATGTACAGGGAAAACATGCTGCATTGTGGATGTACAGGGAAAACATGCTGCATTGTGGATGTACAGGGAAAACATGCTGCATTGTGGATGTACAGGGAAAACATGCTGCATTGTGGATGTACAGGAAAAACATGCTGCATTGTGGATGTACAGGGAAAACATGCTGCATTGTGGATGTACGGGGAAAACATGCTGCATTGTGGATGTACAGGGAAAACATGCTGCATTGTGGATGTACAGGGAAAACATGCTGCATTGTGGATGTACAGGAAAAACATGCTGCATTGTGGATGTACAGGGAAAACATGCTGCATTGTGGATGTACAGGGAAAACATGCTGCATTGTGGATGTACAGGGAAAACATGCTGCATTGTGGATGTACGGGGAAAACATGCTGCATTGTGGATGTACAGGGAAAACATGCTGCATTGTGGATGTACGGGGAAAACATGCTGCATTGTGGATGTACGGGGAAAACATGCTGCATTGTGGATGTACAGGGAAAACATGCTGCATTGTGGATGTACGGGGAAAACATGCTGCATTGTGGATGTACGGGGAAAACATGCTGCATTGTGGATGTACAGGGAAAACATGCTGCATTGTGGATGTACGGGGAAAACATGCTGCATTGTGGATGTACGGGGAAAACATGCTGCATTGTGGATGTACGGGGAAAACATGCTGCCTGTTTACTGCTAAATGGGAATATTCATCCAAGGGCAAGATCAGTCAGAGACTATGTGTGTGTGTGTGTGTGTGTGTGTGTGTGTGTGTGTGTGTGTGTGTGTGTGTGTGTGTGTGTGTGTGTGTGTGTTCTTAAATGTGTTGGCAACAGTATAGAGAATAGAGTCAAAACCAGCTCAGCTGCACCCTGGCCTGATGAATCATTTCTGCACTCTGCTCTGCTGTGGCATGTCTGGTGCAGCCTGACTCTGCAGCAGCACCACACATACACACCGTGCTGCCGCCGCAAATAGGCCCAATCCCCATCCCATCCAGTCAGCTGCTGCCCCTTGCGGAAGGATGCAACAAGCTGCTAATTTTCTTAAAGAAGCAGTGCCTTCACAACTCAAAGTGTCACATTTGAACTTTGCCAAAGAGGACAACTGTGGTGGGACCAGCCATGGCAAATTTGATAGGCTAAGAAAAATAATTTTAGCACAGATAGCAAAACCCCATGTTGCAAAACCCAAAGGGCCAACTCCAGAACTTATGTCCATTGTTTTTACTGTATAGATCACAGGTGCAGACTGCTGTCTGGCATTTAGGTGCTAGCCCTCCAAGCAGTAATAGTGCTGAAATGTCAGCACTGTTTGGGGCGGTGTGCATAATGATGTAACAACCTCTGCATGTAGTGGTAACAAGGGATGGGGACCTGCGGAGCATTGGAAGCATCAGCTTTTTCAGGGAAACATGTTAAACCCCACCCACTGTCATTTCTGGGAATACAGGAGGCTTCCCGAGCAATGCAAACATGGACTTACTAAGCCCACTGCTAATGTCCAAGTAAGTCTCTTAACAGCAAGATAGCAGGGTGCATCTTTCGCTCAGCTTCTCTTTCCTCAATGTCCTCTTAGCTCTTTGTCACTTCACACAGTTAATGGTGCTCCATAACTGACACTTGTCTTCTGGGAATGTGTGGGAGTAGGCTACTATCTGTGCAGGAGAAGGATGAGATAGGAACTGAAATGCATTTTTAGGATTTCAGCCCTGAAGCAGCTGATGAGGTCAAATATGTCTCACACGTTGTCATTGAGGAAGGACGTCTGGCGTCTGCCAAGTTCCACACTTTTACACGTTAGCTGCACAGAAGTAGAATCACTAAGCTCTTCTTGGGTTGAAAATAGACTCTCCACTTCTGCATTCATCTACTTGAATATGCCACTGCATTGAACATAATTTCGACTGGGTGTTTAAATATGCCTTTGAATGAGAAGAAAGAAATGTAAGTCTATGGTTTCATAGTATACCAGCCAACCTTTCTCACCCTCCAATGGTATGGTGAATAATTAATAAAATTATCCCACTGAAGGCAACTTGATAAAGGAAAACCAATGAAAACCCCCACTGACTGTGATATGTGCAACCACCAAACACCTCCCGGTGTCCAGAAGTCTGGAAGGCCTCCAGCCCTCATATCCTTCACCTACCTAAACTGTGGGGTATTTTTAGCCCAGATATTTCTCAAATGTGTTTTCCTGTAGTTGTAGTGACACAAAGTCAGCATGGTCATCAACGTCATCACCAAGAAGAGCTTGCTTATGCTTTAAGAGGTGGGTTTTCGTTTTGGTTTCATATTAGCCTCAACTTTGTAGATAAAGCTATGTTTTCTAGCATAACTGGCTATGCCAAAAGATGAGTAGTAGCAAGTAGTGTAGACCATAAGGAGAGGTGCTCCTCTGAGCCATTCTTCCTCAAGTTACAACCCCTACTTTCATTAGTATAGGACCACATTGTCTAACAGGACGTTGGTGGCACCTTAATTGGGAAAGACGGGCTCATGGTAATGGCTGGAACAAAATCAATGGAATGGTATTGAACACATCAAACATGGTTTCCATGTGTTTGATACCATTCCATTCACTCCATTCCAGACAATATTATGAGCCGGGTTTATGTGCTGTAAGCTTGACAGCATGGTTAATCAGAACTGAAGAAGCCTACTGCCCAAATTATTGTTGTTTAGCCGATAATTAACATGCCTTATTTTGAACGGAGAGCCCTGCAAGAGCACACAGAACTAAGCGCTGTCAGTGACCACTGCAAATGCCTCATCTATCACAGTAAATCACCATAACAATATTAGGCCTACATTAGGCTATTGCTTTTCATTTTGCTTACTGCCTCTTCATCTGCCTGGGTAGACTCCATATTCAGAATTGATTGCCCTACATCTGCCTGGGTAGACACCATATTCTGAATTTGAGGTTAAGAATAATAACTAGACATGCAAAAGGTAAACTTTTTTAACTATAGTGTAGACAGCATTGCTACACCTGGAAAAGGGAAACGTACTAGTTAGCAATCAACAACAACAAAGCAGTAGTGTTGTGGGCTGAAAGTGAGACAGGAGTTGTCTTATTATCTGGAAGGAGTAGTACAAGGTTAGGCATTCCGGCATTCCATTGCATTCATTGACAGCAAAACGTAGGCTACTGAGACAACCGGTTTTACGAAGGAGCATGTTATCGAGGGATACCCAAAAAGCGCTCGCGTTCAGGAGACAGTGTACTCTGAATTAGACCTATTGGCTACATTATATAAATATTTCATAATCAAGATGTAGCCTATAATCACCTGGCTATGTAAAGCATAATCTGCAATAGGCTATTAAATAGACATGGATGGGATACAACACTGGAAATGCACACAGGAGGCAGGTTGCCACACAAATTAGCGAACGGACATTGGGCTACTTACAGTTCTCAAGAACTGAATTTCATCTTCCCCTTCACCACCTTCAGCCATGGCTGTTGAGGAGCCTGCTCAGACTCGGGTAGCCTCCACTGTCGGCTCGCAGCACCGCGCTGCTACTCTTCTGTCTAATCGATATTAGCATATAGCTAATCCAAAGCGATATATGAGGTTGGGAGCCCGAGCGAACTACTGCAGACTGTCACTCATGCCCGCTCGCTCACTGCCAATGCCAACGGTTCCCGAGAGAGCGCGTGAGCGTTGGTATAGGCTGGAACAAATGAGAGCGGGGCTGGAATGTGAAGCATAGTCTTGCAGTCAAAATACGGCAGTCGGGTCTTTATCTTCGACGTCAGCAGTGGATTTTATTAAAACAAACAGTAAAGCGTGAGCTTTCAAAATTCCCTCGCCATACAACAGCCGCACAACAGCGCGCAATAGTTGCTTTTCCTTTGGTGATGTATTCAGTGATAGTATTCTTAATTGTTTAGGCGCGTCGAATATCTAACAGTACATAGCCTATATACATGTTTCCAATTAATAGGCCTAAAACGTTATCTAACGCTGTGTTGTGGTCTATATTCAGAACCACATTCCTGTAAAGCTTTAGAGAGGATCTCATGTTAAATACCGTTGAAGTAATATGGCTACAGGTCCATCTGCCTCACCTTAAACCCATTCTGGTGGGAAGCTGATATAGACCACCAAGTGCTAACAGTCAGTATCCGGATAATATGTGTGAAATGCTGGATAATGTATGCGATATCAACAGAGAAGTATATTTTATGGGCGACTTAAATATAGACTGGCTCTTGTCAAGCTGTCCACTCAAGAAAAAACGTAAAACTGTAACCAGTGCCTGCAACCTGGTTCAGGTTGTCAGTCAAACTGCCCACTCAATAAAAAACTTCAAACTCTAACAAGTGACTGCAACCTGGTTCAGGTTATCAGTCAACCTACCAGGGTAGTTAAACAGCACAGGAATGAAATCATCAACATGTATTGACCACATCTTTACTAATGCTGCAGAAATTTGCTTTAAAGTGGTATCCAAATCCAGAGGATGTGGTGATCACAGTATAATAGCCATATCAGGAAAAACCAGTTCCAAAGGCTGGGCCTAATATAGTGTATAAGAGGTCATACAAGACGTTTTGTAGTGATTCATATGTTGATGATGTAAAGAATATTTGCTGGTCTGTGGTGCGTAATGAAGAGTAACCAGACGCTGCACTTGACACATTTAGGAAATTGCTTATTCCAGTTAGTAATAAGCATGTACCCATTAAAAAAATGTAAAGACTGTTAAATCCCCTTGGCTTGATGAGGAATTGAAAAATGGTATGGTTGAGAGGGATGAGGCAAAAGGTATGGCAAAAGTCTAGCAGCCCAACTGATTGGCAAATGGACTGAAAATTAAGAAATCATGTTACTAAAGAAAAAGAAAAATAAACTATTCCATGAAACAAAAATAAACGATATAAAGAATGATAATAAAAAGCTTTGGAGAATCTTAAATGACATTTTGGGAAAAAAGGCTAACTCAGCTCCATCATTCATTGAATCAGATGGCTCATTCGTCACAGAACCCACTGATATTGACAACTACTTTAATGACTTTTTCATTGGCAAGATAAGCAAACGACATATGACATGCCAGCAACAAACGCTGACACTACACATCCAAGTATATCTGACAAAATTATGAAAAATCAAGAATTGTACTTTTGAATTCCGTAAAGTCAGCATGGAAGAGGTGAAAAAAACATTGTTGTCAATCAACAATGACAAGCCTTTGGGGTCTGACAATCTGGATGGAAAATTACTGAGGATAATGGCAGATGATATTGCCACTCCTATTTGCCACATCTTCAATTTAAGCCTACTAGAAAGTGTGTGCCCTCAGACCTGGAGGGAAGCTAAAGTCATTCTGCTACCCAAGAATAGTAAATCCCCCTTTACTGTCTCAAATAGGCAACCAATCAGCCTGTTTCCAACCCTTAGTAAACGTCTGTAAAAAATGGTGTTTGACCACATACAATGCTATTTTATAGTAAACAAATTGACAACAGACTTATAGAGAAGGACACTCAACAAGCACGGCACTTACACAAATGATTGATGATTGGCTGAGAGACATTGAAGATAAAATTATTGTGGGGGGCTTTCTTGTTAGACTTCAGTGCAGCTTTTGACATTATAGATCATAGTCTGCTGCTAGAAAAACACCCCCTGCTATAATGTGGATAAATAGTTACTTGTCTAACAGAACACAGAGGGTGTTCTTTAATGGAGGCTTCTCAAACATAATCCAGGTAGAATCAGGTATTCCCCAGGGTAGCTGTTTAGGCCCCTTGCTTTTTTCAATCTTTACTAACAACATGCCACTGGCTTTGAGTAAGGCCAATGTGTGTATGTATGCGGATGACTCAACATTATACACGTCAGCTACTACACGTCAGCTACTACAGCGACTGAAATGACTGCAACACTTAACAAAGAGCTGCAGTTATCTTTGGAATGGGTAGCAAGGAATAAGTTAGTCCTAAATATTTCCAAAATTGAAAGCATTGTATTTGGGACAAATCATTCACTAAACCCTAAACCTCAACTACATCTCGTAATGAATAATGTGGAAATTAAGTAAGTTGAGGTGACTAAACTGCTTTGAGTAACCCTGGATTGTAAACTGTCACGGTCAAAACATATTGATACAACAGTAGCTAAGACGGGGATCAGTCTGTCCATAATAAAGCTCTACCTTCTTAACAACACTATCAACAAGGCAAGTCCTACGGGCCCTATTTTTGTTGCACCTAGACTACTGTTCAGTAGTGTGGTCAGGTGCAACAAAGAGTGACTTAGGAAAATTGCAGTTGGCTCAGAACAGGGCAGCACGGCTGGCCCTTAAAAGTACACAGAGTGCTAACATTAATGACATGTATGTCAATCTCTCATGGCTCAAAGTGGAAGAGAGATTGACTTCATCACTACTTGTTTTTGTAAGAGGTTGTAAGAGGTTGACAAGCTGAATGTGCCGAGCTGTCTGTTTAAAATACTTGCACACAGCTCGGACACCCATGCATACCCCACAAGACATGCCACCAGAGGTCTCTTCACAGTCCCCAAGTTCAGAACAGACTATGGGAGGTGCACAGTACTACATAGAGCCATGACTACATGGAACTCTATTCCACATCAGATAACTGATGCAAGCAGTAGAATCAGATTTTTTTTTAACAGGTAAAGATACACCTTATGGAACTGCGGGGACTGTGAAGAGACACACAAAGGTACAGACACATGCATACGCATACATTGTGATATTGCTGAATGGTGGTATTGAACATTTTGTATTGTAGTTATGTAATGGTGTAATAATGTTATATGATGTCCTGTTTTATATTTGGTTTTATATGTAATGTAGGTGCTTTAATATGTTTGGAACCCAGGAAGAGCAGCTGCTGCCTTGACAGGAACTAATGGGGATCCTGAATAAATACAAAATACAAATACAAACATAGCATCCAATACGCATAGACTTCTTACACAGCACCTGCCTCCACAAATCAGCACCATGGACAGCACCTAGAATAACAGAACGGTATAGAGTATGGCTTCATTATTGCACTCTAAGCGGCCAGTGAAATAGTGTTTAATGTTCAATGTAGCCTGCAAGTCGACTTATGCAGCTTAAGTAAATAAATCATTCATTGTATAGTGGGGTTAAATGTGTAAATATGACCTAATACATACTCACCCCAGCAGCCCTTTAAAGCCCCTTGTTTTGACTACATCGATGAAAACGGCTAATGGAAACAGCACTGATGAAATTATGTTGCAACACTGGCAAGGAAATCAATACATAACCTCAACTTTAACTTTTCATTAGGATTACTTAGATCATTTTCATAGCTTTAGTCAGATCCACAGCAACCTAAAACGAGGTCAAGTTCTGTAGCAGTAAATTGTAAATTCTCATTTTTTTTCTCTCAGACAAAGTGTAATAAACTAATGTTACAGAACATATATACTAAGATGTTTGTAAAGTCAATATTTGATGTCTTACTGACAGAATATGCCTAGTTCTTCCTCACCCCTCCAACTCCCATCTCTTTCACAAAAACCAATAGGCTACATATACCTATATTTAATAATTAGTCAAGTATTTTGTTTGACATGGGCTATAGTTGTCTTTCCTTAAACAGTAGCCAGGTATTGTGCCAAGTCTTGATTGGAGATAATGTTTTATATGGTCCAATGCTGCCACCTTGTGGTACTGCTTTCAAATTGGTTTATATGGTCCAATGCTGCCACCTTGTGGTACTGCTTTCAAATTGGAATGACGGACCTTATCCTAAATCAGTGCACCTTATTCCACTAATCAACTCATCACCAAACCTTTAATTAGTGGAACCAGGTGTGTAGTGCTAGGGAAAAAGAGGCAGGATTAAGAAACACTGGTATAAACCAAGGGCCCTGTCCTCCCTCCCTCCCACAGTGTGAGAGGGATTCATGAGAATATTGGCCTATTACAGTGGCCTTTACTCCATTGCTGATTAGGTCGGCCTTTATTCAATTGAAATGTTTGTATGTTGAATAAACTGCAATTTCAACTTATTCTGCCAGTTGTTGGCGCTGTTCCTTATGCCGTTGGACATTTTTTTTTACAAAATATCCACAGGAAAATATTATTAAAACAAACTTTTCAGAACACTGGTTTTGATCACCTGATGCATGTGCAAACCCATGTAGCCTTAACAGAAGGTAGGGAATGCTTAGAGCAGGGGTGTCAAACTCATTCCATGGAGGGCCCAGTATCTGCTGGTTTTTGTTATTTCCTTTCCATTTGTGTCCAATTAAGACCTACACAACCGGGTGAGAGGAGTTCCTAACTAATCTGTGACCTTAAAGTGACGATCAGTGTTGAAACAATAACAAAGTACCTCCCCACCACGGTTTCAGAAAAAGTAGGTTGAATGCAGATGGAGAAATTTAACCACTCTTCAATTGAAAGACAGAGCTACGGATTCAAGGACTGACCATACATGATATAAAAATTATAGTTTCAACCATGCTTTTAGGCTATACATTTACTTTGTTTTAGGCTATAAGTACAAAAATGGATGATAGTCTGCCCTCTATGGAATGAGTTTTGACACCTGTGGCTTAGTGGGATCCTTGAGACGACCAACTGACATCACCCTATTGAAGTTTAAATTCAAAGAGTTCAAAGAGTTAAGGTAAGGTTAGGGTCAGGGCAGTTTAGTTTATTCATTCGACCATTTAAAAAAAAAACAAGCACACAAAAAACTTAAAAGCCATACATGCACATGAATAAAAATTATTGAGGATAACACACAATAAAGTCTGGGATTTATTTCCATTGTGGTCCTCTTAAGACAAGATGGCTAGACAAGATCAAACACAGTATGGCAGTGAAATAATAAAACAAAAACATAGAAGAAGAACATCTATCTCATCATTCCAGTTACAGTGCCTTGCGAAAGTATTCGGCCCCCTTGAACTTTGCGACCTTTTGTCACATTTCAGGCTTCAAACATAAAGATATAAAACTGTATTTTTTTGTGAAGAATCAACAACAAGTGGGACACAATCATGAAGTGGAACGACATTTATTGGATATTTAAAACTTTTTTAATAAATCAAAAACTGAAAAATTGGGCGTGCAAAATTATTCAGCCCCTTTACTTTCAGTGCAGCAAACTCTCTCCAGAAGTTCAGTGAGGATCTCTGAATGATCCAATGTTGACCTAAATGACTAATGATGATAAATACAATCCACCTGTGTGTAATCAAGTCTCCGTATAAATGCACCTGCACTGTGATAGTCTCAGAGGTCCGTTAAAAGCGCAGAGAGCATCATGAAGAACAAGGAACACACCAGGCAGGTCCGAGATACTGTTGTGAAGAAGTTTAAAGCCGGATTTGGATACAAAAAGATTTCCCAAGCTTTAAACATCCCAAGGAGCACTGTGCAAGCGATAATATTGAAATGGAAGGAGTATCAGACCACTGCAAATCTACCAAGACCTGGCCGTCCCTCTAAACTTTCAGCTCATACAAGGAGAAGACTGATCAGAGATTCAGCCAAGAGGCCCATGATCACTCTGGATGAACTGCAGAGATCTACAGCTGAGGTGGGAGACTCTGTCCATAGGACAACAATCAGTCGTATATTGCACAAATCTGGCCTTTATGGAAGAGTGGCAAGAAGAAAGCCATTTCTTAAAGATATCCATAAAAAGTGTTGTTTAAAGTTTGCCACAAGCCACCTGGGAGACACACCAAACATGTGGAAGAAGGTGCTCTGGTCAGATGAAACCAAAATTGAACTTTTTGGCAACAATGCAAAACGTTATGTTTGGCGTAAAAGCAACACAGCTCATCACCCTGAACACACCATCTCCACTGTCAAACATGGTGGTGGCAGCATCATGGTTTGGGCCTGCTTTTCTTCATTAGGGACAGGGAAGATGGTTAAAATTGATGGGAAGATGGATGGAGCCAAATACAGGACCATTCTGGAAGAAAACCTGATGGAGTCTGCAAAAGACCTGAGACTGGGACGGAGATTTGTCTTCCAACAAGACAATGATCCAAAACATAAAGCAAAATCTACAATGGAATGGTTCAAAAATAAACATATCCAGGTGTTAGAATGGCCAAGTCAAAGTCCAGACCTGAATCCAATCGAGAATCTGTGGAAAGAACTGAAAACTGCTGTTCACAAATGCTCTCCATCCAACCTCACTGAGCTCGAGCTGTTTTGCAAGGAGGAATGGGAAAAAATGTCAGTCTCTTGATGTGCAAAACTGATAGAGACATACCCCAAGCGACTTACAGCTGTAATCGCAGCAAAAGGTGGCGCTACAAAGTATTAACTTAAGGGGGCTGAATAATTTTGCCCGAAAATACAGTTTTATATCTTTATGTTTGAAGCCTGAAATGTGGCAAAAGGTCGCAAAGTTCAAGCGGGCCGAATACTTTCGCAAGGCACTGTACATCATGGGGGGTTATTCATGTGGGCACAGAAGACATCCAGTGGTGGAAAAGGTACCCAATTGTCATACTTGAGTAAAAGTAAAGATACCTTAATAGAAAATGACTCAAGTAAAAGTCACCCAGTAAAATACTACTTGAGTAAAAGTCAAAGTATTTTGTTTTAAATATACTTAAGTATCAAAAGTAAATCTAATTGAAAAAATATACTTAAGTATCAAAAGTAAAAGTATAAATCATTTCCAATTGCATATATTAATTAAGCATGCCACAATTTTCTTGTTTTTTTAATTTATTTACAGATAGCCAGAGGCACACTACAACACTTCACATAATTTACAAACAAAGCATTTGTGTTTAGTGAGTCCACCAGATCAGAGGCAGTAGGGATAGCCGGTGATGTTCTCTTGACAAGTGTGTGAATTTGACCTTTTTCCTGTCCTGCTAAGCATTCAAAATGTAGTACTTTTGAGTAACAGGGAAAATGAATGGAGTAAAAAGTACATTATTTTCATTAGGAAGGTAGTGAAGTAAAAGTTGTGAAAAATATGACAAGTAAAGTACAGATATCCCAAAAAACTACATAAGTAGTACTTAAAGTAGTTTTACTTAAGTACTTTACACCACTGGGTTAGGGTTTACGGTAGGTTTGTCCTACCGATCCTGCTTAGCAACTACCTAACATCTGCATGAGCTCAGCTAATGTTAACATCTTGAGCGCATGCGTCAGGTAATGAAGAACCAACCAGTGAGAGCCGCGCAGCCATGCACAGACCCGCGTTTTGAAAAGTCGGTTTAATAATAGGCCTACCTTCCTGTGGATATTTTGTCTCAAATGTCCAATGGTGGAAGGACTAATTACAAACCAGGTCTGTACTTCAGTTCCAATTTACATACCTACAAAGTCTGCACCTGTGCTTGAACCCAATTAGCCAACTAAGGCTATATGTGCCGAAGCCTGAAACCCCATAATCTGTAAACAAGGTCTACCCCTGCACCTCAGCCCCAGTACTCCTACAAACCAGTTCTACACCTTTGATTGAGTCCCAATGTTATTATAAACCAGATCTACACCTGCATATCTCAGCCCAAATATCCATATCAACCAGGTTTACACATTTCGCTATGTCCCAATACTCTTAATAAACCAGGCCTACCCTTGTGACTATTCAGCATAACTCACACAAACCAGGTCTACAATGTGCAAGAGACACTAAACAATTCTATTGACATTAAATATGTGTTAAGTTATTACACTAATTTGGTGTATGGGTCTATAATTCCCCCTGAAATAACAAAAATATGATGTTTTACAGTCAATCACTGATTTAAACATATGTCAAGGCTAATGGATAATGGTAAAATCATCTGTAAGATCATCTTGATCAAGTACACTGAGTTTAAACATTGTTATGGACTCCTGCTCTTTCCATGACACAGACTGACCAGGTGAATCCAGGTGAAAGCTTATTAACCTTATTAATGTCACTTGTGAAATCCACTTCAATCAGTGTAGATGAAGGGGAAGAGACAGGTTAAAGATGAAGGGGAGGAGACAGGTTAAAGATGAAGGGGAGGAGACAGGTTAAAGATGAAGGGGAGGAGACAGGTTAAAGATGAAGGGGAAGAGACAGGTTAAAGATGAAGGGGAAGAGACAGGTTAAAGATGAAGGGGAAGAGACAGGTTAAAGATGAAGGGGAAGAGACAGGTTAAAGATGAAGGGGAAGAGACAGGTTAAAGATGAAGGGGAAGAGACAGGTTAAAGATGAAGGGGAAGAGACAGGTTAAAGATGAAGGGGAAGAGACAGGTTCAAGATGAAGGGGAAGAGACAGGTTAAAGATAAAAGGGAAGAGACAGGTTAAAGATGAAGGGGAAGAGACAGGTTAAAGATGAAAGGGAAGAGACAGGTTAAAGGATTTCTAAGCTTTGAGACATGGGTTGTCTATGTGTGTCATTCAGAGGGTGAATGGGAAGGTCAAAAAAAGAGTTAAGGGCCTTTGAACGGGGTATGGTAGTAGGTGCCAGGTGCACTGGTTTGAGTGTGTCAAAAACTTCAATGTTGCTGGGTTTTACACGCTCAACAGTTTCCTGTGTGTATCAAGAATGATCCACCACCCAAAGGACATCCAGCCAACGTGACACAACTGTGGGAAGCATTGGAGTCAACATGGGTCAGCATCGCTGTGGAATGCTTTCGACACCTTGTAGAGTCCATGCCCTGACAAATTGAGGATGTTCTGAGGGCAAAAATGGTGCAACTCAATATTAGGAAGGTGTTCTTAATGTTTTCTACACTCAGTGTATATCCATAATGCAACTCAACTCCAATCTACTGAAAAATAATAATCTGCTATAATTAAATATATGCAGTATACATTAGAGACACTATTTTCCCATTGATCACAAATGTGACAACTAAGATATTTTTATATACCACGAGTATCATGGATTCAATGTATTGAAATTGAAGGCACATATGCAAACTAGACCCCTTTAAACATATTTACCAAGTAAATATTCGTACATTTCAACAATGTATTTGTTTTTTTAAGCTGTTGAATCTTCTTCTAGTGCCAAATTCATCCGTAAAAGTACACCTTAGAGATTTATGCTTGTGGGCTTGACCATTTTGAGACATCATATGAAACTTCTCTGAATCATACAAGACACCTTAACAATGCATAATATGGCTTTATTATAAGTACAACTCTAACTTCTCTAGAGCCTGTAAAGTACAATCCTTTTTTTTCATTTTTCTGTGACCTATTTTTTAGGCGGCAGGCCATCAGATCGAGTTAAGAAAGTAACAGACGCCTTTGCAGCCTGAACAAAGGATGTTTTACGTAAGAGCCGATCGCCGGGGGCAGAAGAGTGTATAGCCAGCCGTCTGGGCACATTAAAGTCGGATACAAATGACAAGACAAAAAAGGAATAATAGTGCCATCTGGTGGCCAGTTTCAAACACTGTCCTCTTACTCTATATGCAACAGTATGTGAACACCCCTTCAAATTTGTGAATTTGGCTATTTCAAATCAAATCAAATCAAATCAAATTTATTTATATAGCCCTTCGTACATCAGCTGATATCTCAAAGTGCTGTACAGAAACCCAGCCTAAAACCCCAAACAGCAAGCAATGCAGGTGTAGAAGCACGTGGTGTATGCAGGTGTATGCAGGTGTATTTCAGCCTCACCCGTTGCTGACAGGTGTATAAAACCGAGCACACAGCCATGCAGTCTCCATAGACAAACATTGGCAGTAGAATGGCCTTACTGAAGAGCTCAGTGACTTTCAACATGGCACTGTCATACGATGCCACCTTTCCAACAATCAGTTCATCAAATTTCGGCCCTGATAGTGCTGCCCCGGTCAACTGTAAATGCTGTTATTGTGAAGTGAAAATATCAAGGAGCATCAACGGCTCAGCCACACAAGCTCACAGAACTGGACCGCCGAGTGCTGAAGCGTGTAATTTGAGTTCCAAACTGCCACTCGAAGCAACGTCAGCACAACAACTGTTCGTCGGGAGCTTCATGAAATGGGTTTCCATGGCCAAGCAGCCGCACACAAGCCTAAGATCACCATGCGCAATGCCAAGTGTTGGCTGGATTGGTGTAAAGTTCGCCGCCATCGGACTCTGGAGCAGTGGAAACGCGTTCTCTGGAGTGATGAATCACGCTTCACCATCTGGCAGTCCGACGGTCGAGTCTGGGTTTGGAGGATGCCAGGAGAACGCTACCTGCCCGAATGCATAGTGCCAACTGCAAAGTTTGGTGGAGGAGGAATAATGGTCCGGGGCAGTTTTTCATGGTTCGGGCTAGGCGCCTTAGTTCCAGTGAAGGGAAATCTTAACGCTACAGCATACAATGACATTCTAGACGATTCTGTGCTTCCAACTATGTGGCAACTGTTTGGGGATGGTCCTTTCCTGTTTCAGCATGACAATGCCCCCGTGCACAAAGCGAGGTCCATACAGAAATGGTTTGTCGAGATCGGTGTGGAAGAACTTGACTGGTCTGCACAGAGCCCTGACCTCAACCCCATCAAGCACCTTTGGGATGAATTGGAACGCTGACTGTGAGCCAGGTCTAATTGCCCAACATCAGTGCTCGACCTCAGTAATCCTCTTGTGGCTGAATGGTCCCCGCAGCAATGTTCCAACATCTAGTGGAAAGCCTTCCCAGAAGACTGGAGGCTGTTATAGCCGCAAAGGGGGACCAACTCCATATTAATGCCCATGATTTTGGAGTAAGATGTTCGACAAGCAGGTGTCCATACTTATTGTCATGTAGTGTATGTCACACAGTTGTTATACAAAATATCATACGCAAGTAGAACTCTTTAACAATGTTAATTTAGAATTTAAGTTACACATCTACTCACCACTGAGTAGCCTACAGGAAAGGGCAAGCCGGGCATGTCCACTACTTACCCAGCAGATGTGCACGCTCATTATAATGTACAGTCTATGCTGAGTTGTGTAAAATATTTTTAATCGTTGAAGGTATGTGATATCCTCTCCCTCTCGCTCGACCTCGCCCATCTACTGACCACCGGTCCTGGCAACCCACATTACGGAACACCTGGCAGCCACCATTACACCCACCAGCTCCCCATTGTTTTGCACACCTGGATTTCATCATTACCTTGATTACTTTCCCCTTTATTTAGCCCTCAGTAGCCTCAGTCAGTAATGGTTTTGTTTGCTTTCAGTATGCGGCGCCTGTTTTGTTTATTGGCTTAGTCCCATTATTAAATTCACCTTCTGCACCGGCTTCCTGACTCCTAGTGTATACTTTACAGAATACTGCCTCTGAAATAGTTGAAGCAGCTTCTGGATGGTCGAGGAACAGGGTCGTCTATTCCACCAAGACCAGCTGGCTCTACTGGGTACGATCATGAAGGATGTTCTCCACTGCCTTGACACCACCAGCGAGGTTCTCCATACCTCTGATGGCCTCTTACCATGGGTCATCACAGTGAGCCAGTCCCCCAGCCTACCCAGCTGTCTGTCAGCCCAGGTCAGGGATTTCCCTGCTGACAGGACGGGCGTTGGAGTGGGCTACGGCCGTCGAGGAGTGGAGGAGCTGTGTTCCTATGAGAGGTCCATGGCTCTGTTTAGGGCTTTCTTCGACCATTCTCCAGATGGCAGAGAGGGAGGTGAGTGACTTTTCCAACACCAGCGGGTGCCCAGACCGCTGAGGAATGGGCCCTCCCCTTTCTGACTGTGTCAGCCTCCAGCTGGAATGAGCCAGTGTTCCGCAATCTATTCCACAGTGGACTGCGCAAGGAGGTCCAGATGGAGTTTGCATGTCGGGATGACAACATATCCTTGGACGCTCTCATCGCGATGGCCATCAGTCTAGATAACTTTCCGGAGTGCCTGTGTCCACCTTGCCTCCCTCTTTTGGCTGTCCTGAGGCAGAGCCTGAAGCCATGGAGGTAGGGGCCACACACCTCCCGCTGCAGAGCGGTGTTGTCGGAGACAGCTGGGGCCCTGTCCCTATTGCGGCCAGGAGGGGCACCAGCTTCAGTGGTGTCGTGTGTGTGTCCCCCAACCCTGGGTCCACGAAAGCAGAGGGGTGACCCCATGACCTTCCATCTCCCAGGGTAGGCATGAGTATTCATTATCACTGTTTTCTGCTAAACCCTTTCTGGTTTCCATTTTGCTGGCTGTCTCAAGTGTTGTCTCTACAGCTCTAGTGGACCGGTGCTGCTGGGAACTTCATCGACCAGGCCTTCACTTCCTCCCTGAACTTAACATCATACCTGCTCTCCTCTCCTTTTCCTGTCCAAGCCCTGGATATGCAACAATTGAGATCTGACATGATTGCACACATCACAACACCATTCCCCCTCACCGTGCGACCCATGCACCAGGAAAGCCTCCCCTTCCTCACCACTACACCCTTATACAGTCATCCTCTGCCTCCTGTGGCTCCAACTTCATAACCCCACCCTCTCCTGGTCGAGGATGAGAATTGTCGCCTGGGGACCAGCTTTCCCGCACCCTGTGGTTTCACGTCGGTGGAGGAACCCGCTCCTGCTACCTTCCCTCCAGAGCTCATCTACATCCTCACGGGGGTAAGAGATTGGCTGTTGACCTGGACACACACATCCCTCACCACTGGACACCCAGGGATCACCCGCACCATCCAATCCCTCTCTGATAAATACTTGTAAAAATAGACAAGAGCCTGCAACCATGAAGAGGTAAATACTTGTCTATTCATGGAAAAATTGCCCTGATTAACTCCTTAGTCATATCTGTTTATTCATGGCGCTGCTTACTCCTAAATCGCTTTTCAAATCATATGAGCAAAAAATATTTTGCTTTATCTGGGACACTAAACCAGACAAGAGAAAGCGTGCCTATCTATATTATGAATTGGGTGGGTTGAGATTATTAAATATAGAAGCACTAAACCTCTCTCTAAAAGCTTCACTTATTATTTACTTGAACCCTAAATGGTCCTCCAGAAGATCATTAAGAAAAGCTTTGTTGTTTAACTAATGCCTTTTTGCCTTTGTGCAGATTGCCATGGCTCATTTTCGATGAATTTAAAACAATACTTTTTTCAAAGTCTCTTTGCAGAGCTTGCTACAGTTTCATCCCCCTGAAAAGATAACCAATATTACAACATATACTTAAATGTGCTGGTTAATAAAATGCCTGAATTTATGGGAACGATTGAATAGGATATCTTGTTTTTAAATGAAATTGAAATGGTAGTCATCAGACTTGGTCTGTCTGCCTAATATAAAGGATCAGAACTGTCAGAGGAATGAAAATAGCATAAATAGGAAAGTATACCAGTTTCATTTGAGGACCAGGATGTTGACAGCTGTACCATACAGATTGCAAAATAATTGGAGAGATTTTTGATGTACAGATTACAGGGTGTATGAGTAGATATACGTATATAAAACACAAGATTCAGGACATTGTGCTTTTAAAATAAAATTATTATATAGAACTCTTGCCACCAACAAAATGTTTAATATTTGGGGCATACATTCATCGAAGCTCTGCAGATTTTGAGGATACAGAATCAATAGACCATTTATTTTGGTATTGCCCTCAGGTAGCCGGGTTCTGGTCTCAGGTTCAGGAATGGCTGACAATGCATAACATTGATCTAAAATTGACCCTAGAAATAGTACTATATCTGGAGAGACCGGGTCAGTCAATTACTAATGCGCTTAGTTAAAGTATTTCTTTAACTCACAATTTCAGCGAATAGACTTCACAGATTGCAAGTTAAACATCACAGCATAGTTGCAAGAGTTGCTGGGCAGGGATAGAATGACGGTCAAAGACAACAACAAAAAACATAACAAAAAGTCAGTTTGAATAACACTGAGGGGTAATGTCCCAGCTAAACGCAGTTTGCCTGAGGCTTATGCCGTGCAGGTGTTTGTACACATGCATATACACACTCTCATTCAATTGGCCTTGCTGTTATGATTTGTTGTCCTTCTTTCATTTGCCTTTCTGTTTTCCTCCGAGCCAGACCGAGTCCCCTGCAGTGGACGAGTGGTTCCGACAGAGGAACGACGCCCACGTGAGGCTCAAGCGCGCTGTCCGCCATCAGAAGGCTCAGGCGAACCGCCACCGCAGTGAGGCTCCCATGTTCCATCCTGGTGATTGTGTTTGGCTCTCCACCAGGAACCTCTTGCTCCACCTGCTGGAAACTGAGCCCCCAGTTTTTGGGGGCCTGTCATGCCAAAAAGTGTCCCCCTCTGCGTCACAATGGGATTCGATTAACTATTAGTGTCCATTGCTATATCAACGGTGACACCTAATGATTTGAATTGTGGAGATCAGCCTAAATGTTATTTTCATCACCGCTATGCAAACAAGGCTGATTTCCGTGACAATTTTGTTTAGCTAATAAAATAAACATTGCTTAACTACTTTTGGGAACCTTGTTAACATTACAACGAAATCCATGTCTTTAACGTTGCTATGTTTTGGAAATGTCAAAAAAATGTGTAATCCTCTTGACACATTAAAGTTACTTACCTTACAGATCAAAGTCAGCTAATTTCCACTATTCATATGCAAATCCATTTGCTTCATACACTGGGTTGTCTGGCTGTCATGTTTATATTTTAACCTGCTTTTCTCTTTATCTACACTGAAATTTGAGTAATCCTGTTCTTGTTTTTTTTTCTCGCATAGCTCATTAGTTCAACCTTGTGGTTGAATATTTAGGTATCCATGGTAGGTCCTAGGATACATTGAATAAATGCCATCATAGGATACCTTACACCTTTTAAAACAGTTAACTTTTTTTTGGGTGCAGTTGAGGCAATTTATTTTCACAAGTAGTTTAAATTTCAAAAAAATTGTACACACATGGCAGACAAACAATGAATCCTGGTGTATGGAATATGGAGGGTGGTTGGGAGGTTCTGTCTATTGCTTGTTCTCAACAGACCACTCTCGGGAAGGTGGACTTGAAGAGGGAGACTGCAAAGTCCAGGCAGAACCTCTCTTTGTTCTGAGTGTTGGTAGTGTTTTTAGTTCATCTGTGTATCTCTCATTGTGCCCAGTATGATACCAAGAACATTCTTAGCAGATAATGACATGACAACAGTAGCTGCAGATGATGTAATGGAGGACATCAGGTGGCTCCACGTCTGGGTGTTGCAGAACCCCTAGGATCTAGTTAAAGGGAGGAGACGGACGTAAACAAGCAAACACAGGTTACACTGTACTGGGAGAATTTGCTGGATTAGTGCAGTGTTATAAATGGGTGATTATGTACTTTTCAATAGTTTTGGAAGGTATAGCCTACCTCAAGCTGGTCCCCCTCTTATCTTATCCAAACTCACTGGCTCTGGTGGATGGGACACCTCCTGGGGGGCTCGGACAGTCGATGGCCCTAAAGTCATTTGGAGAAGTAAATTGAAGAGGTACATTTTTCTAAGCTCAGCATAACTACCATTTCTTGCTTTCTCAAATGTCAACAAAAGCTTAATATTCTTTATCTATTGGGCTTCATCAACGTGTAGGGCATCAGTGGTTGACCGTCCAACTGGAGAAGATTGCTGGCTTCCACCGAGATAACCCTAGGAAGACAACATTAGTGTTAGGGGAAACTAAAACTAGCTTTAGGTTATTTTGTGTGCAAATGCAAATAGTTATCTGATGTTCTATATTCACCTCAACAGATGGTGACCCCAGCTGGGAGCGAAAGAACAACGAGGTTTCCCAGGTCTCACCTTTTGTCCTTCTTCCAAACCAAGTAATTCGCCCGGATGTCGTAGCACCTGGTCACCTTCTTGATTCTGCTCCAGTAGCTCTCCTCCTGTGCCTTATCGATGTTCAGGCTCACCTTGATTGATAACAGGGAAAAAATGCAATTATATTTCATATTACAAATACATCTTACAAATCTCTTGGAGGGCCAGAAAATAAATTAACAGAGGACAATCATTTTTACCCGGTCAAAAACCTCCATCCTTCTCAGTCTGTGCTTGAAGGTGGAACTCAAAGGCATTCTGATCTGGTTCGACAACTTCCATCATATCAGGTGGGGTTTCAGTGATCTGAAAGTACGTTATATAAAAATAGCAATAGACAAACAACACTAAGTCAGTCACAAATAAGAAAGACTACAGTATAAGCAATAATTGTATATACAATTGCATTGTTTACCTCAGTCAACAGCTGCGGCTCCCGTCCATACTCGGTGGAGGCCTGGACGCTGCTGTTTTGTGCAAAGAGAAGTACCTTCAGGTTGTTCTTCCACTGTTCAATTCACCAAATATGGAGGAGGAGGAAAGCGATATCTGACACTAAGATATAGTAATATTTCTGATTATGTACGATGGAAAACCCAAAAATGTAATAAAACAAAACAAACCAGTGGTGACAGAATATCAAATCAAATTGTATTTGTCACATACACATGGTTAGAATATGTTAATGCGAGTGTAGCGAAATGCTTGTGCTTCTAGTTCCGACAATGCAGTAATAACCAATGAGAAAATCTAACCTAACAATTCCACAACAGCTACCCAAGTGTAAAGGGATAAAGACTATGTACATAAAGATATATGAATGAGTGATGGTACAGAACAGCATAGGCAAGATGCAGTAGATGGTACCGAGTACCGTATATACATGTGAGATGAGTAATGTAGGGTATGTAGACATTATATTAAGTGGCATTGTTTAAAGTGGCTAGTGATACATTTTTTACATCAATTTTCCATTATTAGAGTGGCTGGAGTTGAGTCAGTATGTTGGCAGCAGCCACTCAATGTTAGTGGTGGCTGTTTAACAGTCTGATGGCCTTGAGATAGAAGCTGTTTTTCAGTCTCTCGGTCCCTGCTCTGATGCACCTGTACTGACCTCGCCTTCTGGATGATATCGGGGTGAACAGGCAGTGGCTCGGGTGTTTGTTGTCCTTGATGATCTTTATGGCCTTCCTGTGACATCGGTTGGTGTAGGTGTCCTGCAGGGCAGGTAGTTTGCCCCCGGTGACGCGTTGAACAGACCTCACTACCCTCTGGAGAGCCTTACGGTTGTGGGCGAAGCAGTTGCCGTACCAGGCGGTGGTACAGCCCGACAGGATGCTCTCAATTGTGCATCTGTAAACGTTTGTGAGTGCTTTTGGTGACAAGCTGAATTTCTTCAGCCACCCCTTTTTCTCCCCAATTTCGTGGTATCCAATTGTTGTAGTAGCTACTATCTTGTCTCATTGCTACAACTCCCGTACGGGCTCGGAGAGACGAAGGCTGAATGTCATGCGTCCTCCGAGACCCAACCAGCCGTGCTGCATCTTAACACAGCGCGCCTCCAACCCGGAAGCCAGCCGCACCAATGTGTCGGAGGCTATACCGTGCACCTGGCAACCTTGGCTAGCGCGCACTGCGCCCGGCCCGCCACAGGAGTCGCTGGTGCGCGATGAGACAAGGAGATCCCTACCGACCAATCCCTCCCTAACCCGGACGACGCTTTGTTGTGCGTCGCCCCACGGACCTCCCGGTCGCGGCCGGTTACGACAGAGCCTGGGCGCGAACCCAGGGACTCTGATGGCACAGCTGGCGCTGCAGTACAGCGCCCTTAACCACTGCGCCACCCGGGAGGCCCTGCTGCTGCGCCTTCTTCACCACACTGTCTGTGTGGGTGGACCAATTCAGTTTGTCCGTGATGTGTATGCCGAGGAACTTAAAACTTTCTACCCTCTCCACTACTGTCCCGTCGATGTGGATAGGGGGGTGCTCCCTCTGCTGTTTCCTGAAGTCCACGATCATCTCCTTTGTTTTGATGACGTTGAGTGTGAGGTTATTTTCCTGACACCACACTCCGAGGGCCCTCTCCTCCTCCCTGTAGGCCGTCTCGTTGTTGTTGGTAATCAAGCCTACCACTGTAGTGTCGTCCACAAACTTGATGATTGAGTTGGAGGCGTGCATGGCCACGCAGTTGTGGGTGAACAGGGAGTACAGGAGAGGGCTCAGAATGCACCCTTGTTGGGCCCCAGTGTTGAGGATCATCGGGGTGGAGATGTTGTTACCTACCCCCACCACCTGGGAGCGGCCCGTCAGGAAGTCCAGTACCCAGTTGCACAGGGCGGAGTCGAGACCTAGGGTCTCGAGCTTGATGACGAGTTTGGAGGGTACTATGGTGTTAAATGCTGAGCTGTAGTCGATGAACAGCATTCTCACATAGGTCTTCCTCTTGTCCAGATGGGTTAGGGCAGTGTGCAGTGTGGTTGCGATTGCGTTGTCTGTGGACCTATTGGGGTGGTAAGCAAATTGGAGTGGGTCTATGGTGTCAGGTAGGCTGGAGGTTATATGGTCCTTGACTAGTCTCTCAAAGCACTTCATGATGACGGAAGTGAGTGCTACGGGCCGGTAGTCATTTACAGTGCCTTGCGAAAGTAGTCGGCCCCCTTGAACTTTGCGACCGTTTGCCACATTTCAGGCTTCAAACATAAAGATATAAAACTGTATTTTTTTGTGAAGAATCAACAACAAGTGGGACACAATCATGAAGTGGAACAACATTTATTGGATATTTCAAACTTTTTTAACAAATCAAAAACTGAAAAATTGGGCGTGCAAAATTATTCAGCCCCCTTAAGTTAATACTTTGTAGCGCCACCTTTTGCTGCGATTACAGCTGTAAGTCGCTTGGGGTATGTCTCTATCAGTTTTGCACATCGAGAGACTGACATTTTTTCCCATTCCTCCTTGCAAAACAGCTCGAGCTCAGTGAGGTTGGATGGAGAGCATTTGTGAACAGCAGTTTTCAGTTCTTTCCACAGATTCTCGATTGGATTCAGGTCTGGACTTTGACTTGGCCATTCTAACACCTGGATATGTTTATTTTTGAACCATTCCATTGTAGATTTTGCTTAATGTTTTGGATCATTGTCTTGTTGGAAGACAAATCTCCGTCCCAGTCTCAGGTCTTTTGCAGACTCCATCAGGTTTTCTTCCAGAATGGTCCTGTATTTGGCTCCCTCCATCTTCCCATCAATTTTAACCATCTTCCCTGTCCCTGCTGAAGAAAAGCAGGCCCAAACCATGATGCTGCCACCACCATGTTTGACAGTGGGGATGGTGTGTTCAAGGTGATGAGCTGTGTTGCTTTTACGCCAAACATAACGTTTTGCATTGTTGCCAAAAAGTTCAATTTTGGTTTCATCTGACCAGAGCACCTTCTTCCACATGTTTGGTGTGTCTCCCAGGTGGCTTGTGGCAAACTTTAAACAACACTTTTTATGGATATCTTTAAGAAATGGCTTTCTTCTTGCCACTCTTCCATAAAGGCCAGATTTGTGCAATATACGACTGATTGTTGTCCTATGGACAGAGTCTCCCACCTCAGCTGTAGATCTCTGCAGTTCATCCAGAGTGATCATGGGCCTCTTGGCTGCATCTCTGATCAGTCTTCTCCTTGTATGAGCTGAAAGTTTAGAGGGACGGCCAGGTCTTGGTAGATTTGCAGTGGTCTGATACTCCTTCCATTTCAATATTATCGCTTGCACAGTGCTCCTTGGGATGTTTAAAGCTTGGGAAATCTTTTTGTATCCAAATCCGTCTTTAAACTTCTTCACAACAGTATCTCGGACCTGCCTGGTGTGTTCCTTGTTCTTCATGATGCTCTCTGCGCTTTTAACGGACCTCTGAGACTATCACAGTGCAGGTGCATTTATACGGAGACTTGATTACACACAGGTGGATTGTATTTATCATCATTAGTCATTTAGGTCAACATTGGATCATTCAGAGATCCTCACTGAACTTCTGGAGAGAGTTTGCTGCACTGAAAGTAAAGGGGCTGAATAATTTTGCACGCCCAATTTTTCAGTTTTTGATTTGTTAAAAAAGTTTGAAATATCCAATAAATGTCGTTCCACTTCATGATTGTGTCCCACTTGTTGTTGATTCTTCACAAAAAAATACAGTTTTATATCTTTATGTTTGAAGCCTGAAATGTGGCAGAAGGTCGCAAAGTTCAAGGGGGCCGAATACTTTCGCAAGGCACTGTAGCTCAGTTACCTTAGCTTTCTTGGGAACAGGAACAATGGTGGCCCTCTTGAAGCATGTGGGGACAGCAGACTGGGATAAGGATGGATTGAATATGTCCGTAAACACACCAGCCAGCTGGTCTGCACATGCTCTGAGGATGCGGTTGGGGATGCTGTCTGGGCCTGCAGCCTTGCGAGGGTTGACACATTTAAATGTTTTACTCACGTCGGCTGCAGTGAAGGAGAGGGCTCTCCAGGTTTTGGTAGCGGGCAGTGTCAGTGGCGCAGTATTGTCCTCAGAGCGAGCAAAGAAGTTATTTAGTCTGTCTGGGAGCAAGACATCCTGGTCCGCACCGGGGCTGGTTTTCTTTTTGTAATCCGGGATTGACTGTAGACATACCTCTTGTGTCTGAGCCGTTGAATTGCGACTCTATAACATCCGTACCTTGTTCCAGCATTCATCACCTCGTTCACTCAAGATGGCCTCAGGAGAACCGTGGGTGTTGAAGATCTCCATCGCCTTGTGGTGGCCTCACCAGTCTCATCCTTGATGGGTATCATACAAAACGAAAATACATTTTTGGTTCCAAGCACCCTTTTTAATAAGTTACAGAAGAGAATTTAGAGTTAAGCACATTCTCTTCCTTTACTGACCTTAATGAGTACTGCCTCCACCCACTTGGTAAAGTGATTGGTCGCCGTCAGACACCAGCTGATGCCATTCCTGGATTTCGTGAAGTGTCTGATGAGGTCCACCCCTAACATTTAAAGTGTTAGAGAGATTACTTTATTCTTACCCGTATCTGTGTTATGCAGATTTTCATATTTGTAAGGATACTGACACACGCACACACTTTCTAAAAACTCTACTATGGTCAAATGAAGCAACCATTACAAAACAATTTAATAAAAGGTTATTTCAATTCCCCGTCAGAAGAAGCGTAGGTTGATTTTGCTTGTCATGTGCTTCTCTCCGAAATGGCCAGCATGCATCTCGGACAGCACGGCCTCGTTCTCCTCCTTAGTAAAAATCACCCTCCTGCGTGGCTGACCATCCATCCACCGTAGAGACATGTGATTGCCTAACAAGTTGGAAGAGAGGAGTTGTTGAAATACTCAAGTCTAAGTACATTTGCGCTGCTGTCTTTCTCTGTTCCTATCTCTCTGTCTGTCTTCCACTCTTCCCACCTCTCTCACTTTCACTCCTACATACACCTAGGAAAGGGCATTTGGAATTACCATAATTGCTTACACCTATCTATTTGATTGATCAGGTTTAACTTATAGCTAGATACCTCAATATGACAGACATATAACTATAATATACGTATAGCTAGCAACATGTACAGTTGAAGTCGGAAGTTTACATACACCTTAGCCAAATACATTTAAACTCAGTTTTTCACAATTCCTGACATTTAATCCTAGTAAAAATTCCCAGTCTTCGGTCAGTTAGGATCACCACTTTATTTTAAGAATGTGAAATGTCAGAATAATAGTAGAGAGTGATTTATTTCAGCTTTTATTTCTTTCATCACATTCCCAGTGGGTCAGAAGTTTACATACTCTAAATTAGTATTTAAATAGTTAAACTTGGGTCAAACATTTTGGGTAGCCTTCCACAACCTTCCCACAATAAGTTGGTTGAATTTTGGACAATTCCTCCTGACAGAGCTGGTGTAACTGAGTCAGGTTTGTAGGCCTCCTTGCTCGCACAAGCTTTTTCAGTTCTGCCCACATATTTTCTATAGGATTGAGGTCAGGGCTTTGTGATGGCCACTCCAATACCTTGACTTTGTTGTCCTTAAGCCATTTTGCCACAAATTTGGAAGTATGCTTGGGGTCATTGTCCATTTGCCAGACCCATTTGCGACCAAGCTTTAACTTATAGACTGATGTCTTGAGATGTTGCTTCAATATATCCACATAATTTTCCTCCCTCATGGTGCCATCTATTTTGTGAAGTGCACCAGTCCCGCCTGCAGCAAAGCACCCCCACAACATGATGCTGCCACCCCCGTGCTTCACGGTTGGGATGGTGTTCTTCGGCTTGCAAGCCTCCCCTTTTATCCTCCAAACCTTGTTCTGGGATTGATTTGCACTTTTCACACCAAAGTATGTTCATCTCTAGGAGACAGAACGCGTCTCCCTCCTGAGCGGTATGATGGCTGCGTGGTCCAATGGTGTTTATACTTGCGTACTATTGTTTTTACAGATGCACGTGGTACCTTCGGGCATTTGGAAATTGCTGCCAAGCATGAACCAGACTTGTGGAGGTCTACAAAGTTCTTGCCTGATTTCTTTTGATTTTCCCATGATGTCAATCAAAGGGTCACTGAGGTACACCTCCAGTTGACTCAAATGATGTCAATTAGCCTACCAGAAGCTTCTAAAGCCATTACATAATTTTCTGGAATTTTCCAAGCTGTTTAAAGGCCCAGTCAACTTAGTGTATATAAACTTCTGACCCACTGGAATTGTGATACAATTAATTATAAGTGAGTTAATTCATCTGTAAACAATTGTTGGAAAATTGACTTGTCATGCACAAAGTAGATGTCCTAACTGACTTGCCAAAGCTATAGTTTGTTAACACGAAATTTGTGGAGTGGTTGAAAAAACAGTTTGACTCCAACCTAAGTGTATGTTAACTTCTGACTTCAACTGAAGATGACCAAGTAGCTAGATGTAAATGGTTGTTAAAATGGTTGTACATAACCTTTATTTAACTAGACAAGTCAGGGGGGGGAGGGGGGGGGGGGGGATACTGTCACGCCTACTCCTGTTCCATTTCTCCGGGACTCAACATAGCCAATCTACTAACCAATGGTCCTGGCAACCCACATTACGCACACCTGCTCCCCATCGTTATGCACACCTGGACATCATTATTACCTTGATACTTCCCATTTATTTGGCACTCAGTAATGTTTTGTTCTCCTGGTTAGAGCGATGGGCCAGTAACCGAAAGGTTGCTGGATCAAATCCCTAAGCTGACAAGGTAAAAATCTGTCATTCTCCCCTGAGCAAGGCAGTTAACCCACTGTTCCCCGGGTGCCGAAGACGTGGATGTCGATTAAGGCAGCCCCCTGCATCTTTCTGATTCAGAGGGGTTGGGTTAAATGCGGGAGACAGATTACAGTTGAAGACATTCAGTTGTACAGCTGACTAGGTATCCCCCTTTGCCTTTCCTTTCCTGTTTTGTTTATTGACTTAGTCTCATTATTAAACTCACCTTCTGCACCTGCTTCCCGAATCCTAGCGTATACTTTACAGTATTATGTGTTCACCAGTTGTAGCTTCTGAATATTGGCCATTTAGATTATTGTTTCTTATTTATTATATTTTGTAAGGCTATGAACTCATCCCCAGGCTAATTGCAATTATTTTGGATCTACTTTTTATTCACCTTCTGCACCTGTAAATAAATCACACCATTTGCACCTGAATCCTGCCTGACTCCTGATGGTTTGTACTGCACCACCCTGACCAGGCAGTAAGGTCCACTATCTTACACACATTGAAGTATAGTCTAATTTAGAGGTAGGCCTACCATAATACACCAGGTATATAGTTAAGCAACAATGCCTGGGGGGGTGTGGTATATTGGTTGTGTACCACAACCCCCAGAGGCACCTTATTGCTATCATAAACTGGTTACCAACATAAATATAACATGAAACACTAATTCAGCCAATAAGCATTCAGGACCCAAACTAAGCAGATTGCAATGCTGTTAGGGCTTGCGCAATTATCGCAAGTATGGACAATAACAGTGAACTAAAACAAAACATAATTGGCTAAATGCATTCATTTTAGGAGGAGGGATTCAACTTTATATTCAAGTAGATATAGTTTACCCAGTAGCAGTTTTTAATTTTTAGAGGAAGTGTGTAAAGTTGGTAATCATTTCATCAGCAGAGAGGTATGGTCGGAGGAGAAGCTTAATTTCCAAAAGTTAAAGCGGTCATAACCATTCATTTTTGAGACAGGGATGTTACCAAAGCTGTTTTGTCTTCATTAGTTATGTTATAGCTAATATTCAAAGATGCATTACAAGCTGAAAACGTTTTTCAACACAAAAAACAATTATGACAATAACCATAAACATTTGCATGACATCTAATCGTTACCCAAACTTATTCAACGCCCTTCATGAAGGAAGCAATGGGATGCTCGCGGAGGGCCATGCAGGAATGCCCACATGCAGGAACGCCCGAATTGCAGGCTGCAGTTGCACACTATTGGAATAATTCAGTGTGAGACGTCAGGCTACCTGAGAACTGCTGCAGCTCCGATTCAGTGTGCTAGGGTCCAAAAATAAGAGAGCGTCAAAGAAACGCTGAGCTCTCCAATTGGCCCAAACGCGTGTCTGTCAAGAAGGATAAACTCTGCTATCCGCTGGCTGCAGTGGTCGCTGGCTCCATTGAGAAGAGAAGATGTGGAGAAAATATTTGACATGGAGCTAAAATTGGGAAATCGCAGTTTATTTGCTAAAGCATACATCTGCGGAAGGTGCGTTGGATATCTCCATGCTTTTGACTATTGAATTAGGACACTGGAATGCTTCCTATTGGAGAACATTTAGAGGAGACGCTCAACTTATTGCCATACAGTTTTACCTCGGGTATGGAATCTAATAACGTAACGCAGAATGGAATAGTTTATTTTGACGATAAATATTGTGTATAGTTTGTGAAACAGGATAGAGACGCATTTATTAAATGGCTTGCTGCTACAAGGTGAAATCCTACGTAAGCAGTTGTGCTTAGTGATGTACAGTACAGATACATTTATGTAGAGGGGAAATGATCAATTTTTTATATAATCATGTGGTACTAACATATTGCATATGCCTATGACTCCTCTCTTCACCTTGTGGGACATCCTTGACGCAGCTTGTGAAATGTTGATGGAATGCCTTTTAGTAGGGTTGTCAGTGCTTCAAATAAACATTATAGTTTGTTTTGATGATGATAATGATGACGATGATGATGATGAAGACTTCAACAATTGACTAATGCAGTGATTAGAAACGTCTGTCTTTCTAGGTATCAGTCAAATATTTTTGTGCCATTTTTGTTGGTAGATTATGATTACATTAGATTTGAAGGATGGCCCCGCGAGACTAGGATTGCGTTGGTATACAATACATAATGAATAGATCTGCTGTCCACCAGTGACGAATTTCTACGATGTTAATTTACTAGATCCTGACTGTTTTGTACTCGTAACTGAGCCCGCTTATTTGACCAGCAGCTTATATAATGCATAGCCCCATGCTATGATCTGGTCTAATGTACAGTACGGTGGATATCAGAATGATATGTGTTACACCAGTTAAAGACAATCATCCATGAGTTTGCTGTAGGGGCATAATGTAGAGTATACTATATATATATATATATATATATGATATGGAGATGTATCTCACAAACACCTCATCTGTGCAAATGCTTAGCCTAAATGTAAATTAAGTACATCTCTATTCAAGGTTACATTCAGGACTGAGGCAGTGGAGTGCATTAAATAATGAAACTAAGATGTATTACTTGATATAATGCCAAAGATTTTTTGTGTCATTAAAATGGTCTGGCTTTTGTTGCTTATTTGTCAAAAGCACAGACTTCTGTTGTGCTAAGCATTTCCAAATGTGCACCTGCTATTTTCAATGGAATAGCAAAGCCTTAAAGATGTTGTTCTTTCTTTTTGTCCTTTTGTTCTACCTTTATGTTGTATTCACTCAATAACAAAGCAATGTTTACTCTGTGAACACTGGACCTTTAGGACTTTTAAAACATTCTTCTTTCTGCCCTTTGTCTCGAGGGACCATTGATGCTAATATTAGACTATTGTGTTGGTGTTAGTTTAAAGATAAAAGACAACTTTCAATTTGAAATGTCTAACAAGACACATTCATTTTGTATCATGACTTAAAATTGATTGACAGCTGTTACTGCGTAGTTATTGACATGCTTTACATTTACTCAGACATATTTGTGACTGTTTGTTTCAATGAAAGCCTATTTTTATTTGACAGGAGTTCGATCAGCCAGGTGATTAACACCGAGCTCCTCAGACTCTTCCTCTGCAGTCCATCTCCCAACACACCACCGTCAGGGGACAGCAGTCCATTTAATTAAAGTGCTTAAGCGATTAGCATGGCGCCCATAATGGAGGACAGGCATACTGTCCTGCGTCTCTATGAGCCCGTCCGCGAGCTATGCAGTATCAGCCTCTATCTCCCCAAGGGGAGGGCCCCAGTGTTTACATACAAGAGCCACGCCCCTCTGTGGGACCAGCCCAGTAATGACCAAGACCAGGGAGAGGTGGATCCCACGGCAGCCAAACAAAGAGGCCAGTCTTATGAGTCCGCAGCCGAACTCCTCAACTCCTACCAGGCAACAAAGGAAGCTGTTGCTGAGCTCTGCTGGCTGGCCACGGAGCACCACCAGTTGCTGACGGATCTCTTATCTCTGTGCGGAGACTGCGCCAACAAAGTCAGGATGGGTAATCAGGATGGGAAGCTCCAGGGTCACAGGGAGGGTTGTGGGAGCTTCTCAGGACAGGTCCTCAGTAGTAATGCTCAACATGCTCTCTCCTTGTCCCCGGAGCACAAGAGAGCCTCCTCACGGGGCAGAAAGCTGAAGAAGCTGGGTGTGAAGAAGTTAGACAGTGCAGAAGAGTTCCTGCATAGCAAGATGAAGAAGAAAGTAGGGCTAGGGAGCACTGCAGTTGAGTCTTTATCTGTCCAGTCCTTGGCACAGACCCAGAATCAATCCAACCTTGTCCCAGTGGTGGAGGAGCAGAGAGTTCCTGGGACCCTAGCATCTCTCCGAGCTGTGGCCAGCAACCCCATCCTCCCTGTGGAGGAGCACTTCCATATTGCCAGGGAGGGCTGGGACTTCATGGAGGACGACTCTCGAGCCTCTGAGCCAAACCTGGACTGTACTGACATGTCTGAGTATGACAGTGAACTCTGCTTGGGCTATGAAGCTTCTTCCTGTAGTTTATTGGAAAACGTTCAGGATCATATCGAACGGGAGTATATGCTGAGTGGGAACAACATTCGTCCCATGCGGTCTGAGGACAAGTCAGCCCACCAGCTCTATGATGAGATCAACAGGAGGGACACAGGGGTTAGGGTGGTGGTCAAGGTGCAGGAAAATGAGGCCACAGTTCAACGTGCTAGCCATATGAGCCCAAACAGATCCAAAGAGTTCTATCCAGAGGCTGAATCAGTTGCACCTCAGCCGAGGACCAGCAGCTGTCAGCAGGAGTTTGGGGAATGGAGGAGTCTAAACGGGGACATTAGGGATACGGTAGGGACCAAACCTGCAGAGGGGCTAAGGCTACCTCTCTCACACCCTACTGAGGCCTCCTCTACCAAATCCCACAGTAAGAGTCCCTGTTCACCCTCTCTGTGTGGGGTGTTCAACACCTCATACCCTGCCACCAACAGTCTGCAGAGCATGTCCCCAGTGCTGTCCCCTCTATTGTCCAAGCTCCCCAGCCCCCAGCTCAACCATCGCATCCTGCTCCTTTCTGACGAGGATGTTTGCCAGGGGACGGACAGTGACAGCCCCCGGACTGGATCCAAAGAAGCGCCCAAAGTCACCACGGAGGTCATAGATAAGAATGGCAACAAGCGGACCATCACACGGCTGGACCTGAACCTCAGCAGACTACCAGCGACTTCCAAATGGAATTCCACCAGCCTCTCTACGGCAACAGGTGAGTTACTGTTATTAAAAATCACAACAATCCTCCCACCTCCCATTCTTTCCTGTCCCGTCTTGACACTAACGTTGACATCAATGCTTCACTCCTCTGTGTGACGTGTCTCTCAGAGTTTGTCCTTGATCTGGCTTCAGTACAACACTGGAATGGAACGGCTGTTATGTTTACTTAGCTGTAAGAGAGATTATAGAATGATTGATGTGTAGACTACAGCACCTGAGCTTTATATCTGCAGTTTTTCATCCAGCCCATACAGCCTGGGGATGTTTTGGAAATGGTCTGTTACAGCGGTCAAACAGCAATAACTGTTTTTACTTAACACTGTGGGAGTTTTCGCACTGAAAGCTATTTGCTCTCTGTATTTCCCTCTAGGAGACAGAGTAAACAGTGTTCCAGTGCTAGCTGTCACAGTCATCACTTGACAATCTGTCTAAAATGTTTCTGATCATCCTGTTTTGGTTGTGACTGGCCTGATGTGCTTGCTTTGTCCTTGGCATGTGACTCAGTATGAAAAGCTGCCCAACAGACAGAGAGAGAGAGAGAGCGAGTGAGAGAGAGAGAGAGAGAGAGAGAGAACAGAGCCTGAGACTGATTTGATTTCTATCCCATGCTGATGAGCCTCTCTTAACCATTGAATCTCCGGGGGCAGGAGTGGTTGGATGGGGTTCCAGATCAAAGGCTCTGGGTTGACATGCAGTTCAAATCCACTACCGCTGTCATGAAAACAATGTGAACTGAAGCATTGCCAATTTGTTCTCTTAGTGCTCTGCACCTCCTCCTAAACCACTCCCTACTGAGTTCACAGGCTGCCAGCTGACAAAGACTCACCCTCAACAGGCGTATGGGTTGCAGAAAAAATAATTAGGATTTGGGATGTGGCTTAAGAAGCAGAAGTGCAGCAGAACTTCAGAATTGCCTGACAGTCTCTTAATCTTGCCCTAATAAACTGTATCTCATGGTTACATTGACAAGCCTTGGGTCGTTAAATAATGTGACATTGACTGTTAGCCATTGCATCCCATATGTCACTACAGCACAGAGTTGACTGCTCTTACATTGTACACTGAGTGTACAAAACATTAGGAACACCTGCTCTTTCCATGACATAGACTGACCAGGTGAATCCAGGTGAAAGCTCTACACCTTATTGATGTCACCTGTTAAATACACTTCAATAAGAGTAGATTAAGGGTTTTTAAGCCTTGAGAGAATTGAGACATGGATTGTGTATGTGTGCCATTCATTGGTTGAATGTACAAGACAAAATATTTAAGTGCCTTTGAACGGGGTATGGTGGTAGGTGCCAGGCGCACCGGTTTGAGTGTGTCCAGAACTGCAACACTGCTGGGTTTTTCACGCTTAACTGTTTCCCGTGTGTGTCAAGAATGGTCCACCACCCAAAGGACATCCAGACAACTTGACACAACTGTGGGAAGCATTGGAGTCAACATGGGCCAGCATGCCTGTGAAACGCTTTCGACACCTTGTAGAGTCCATGCCCCAATAAATTGAGGCTGTTCTAAGGGCTAAAGGGGGTGCAGCTCAATATTAGGAAGGTGTTCCTAATGTTTTGTACACTCAGTGTATAACCAGGATGTCTGGTAGTGCCATTTGACCTCCAATCCTTTGATCAGGGTAAGAGTGCAATAGCGTGACCCTGGCTTAGTGTTTGGCTGCATTCCATCAGTCCAAATTGGGTAAGGGAAGATACAGAGGTCATGAAACAAGTTTTTGCCTAGTGCTTCAATTAGAGCAGTTACATCATTATTACATTAACCTGTAACTACATTGTAACTGCATTGATGACCTCACCAATGTTGCTCGTACTCTCTCTCTCTCTTTTCAACAGCAATTTCCCGCAGTTAGCTTTTTTACTGTCCACTTAATTTGTTTATAGACTGTGAAGAATAGTTAAGAAGCCTTTCTTAGTGATGTATTCTGGACCAGTAAGCAGTGTTACTCCTATGCTGTCAAAAATATTTGTGGTAAGAGACACAGAATAGAGGACCAATGTTCAGCCTAGTATAGTCATGGCTGGAGGGAGGCTGGTGTATGCAGGCGGATAGATAGTGTTACTCATGTGGGAATAATCTAATCTGAATCAATTCTCATCGCAGTAATGTCCCCCCATTCTCTCTCTCTCACAAACACACACACACACACACACACACACACACACACACACACACACACACACACACACACACACACACACACACACACACACACACACACACACACACACACACAGCCACCTAGCCACCACACAATTTCCCTCTGAGCTGGCTTAAGTCTGCCCCTCATCCATTTTTTATTAATCTTGTGAACATTCCCAGAATGCAAGACTACAGAGACTAGATTCAAACAGACAGAAACCTTATTTTTCCTTAAAGCTGCAATATGTCACTTTTTAGGCAACCTGACCAAATTCACTGTCATCTGTCTAAGAAGCGGTAGATCTGTTCCATATGTACTCTTTTTATGCTTCTCGTTCTTAAGTTTTGTTTTTGCATCTTTTATTTTCGGTTTTGCACAGCAGCTTCAAACAGCTGAAAATACAATATTTTTGGTTATGGAAAAGTTATTCCACAGAGTTTTAGATTGTACAAAGATTCTCCACAAAATTACTGCTTGTTTTGTCACATAAACTGAAATTAGGCAAACTATTTGAAGTTTTTCATCCAGAAAAGGGTGAAGCGATTTCTGCATATTGTACCTTTAAAGGTCAAAATTGGCTTCTTCTTTTAAAACAATAGGAGAAATATGATGTTGATAAGAATTCAAAGCAGTAGAATGTTTTGTCCCTATTAGCCTGTTTGTGTGCTGTTGAGGCTCATGATGAATCGATATGAGTTCTGTAAATAACTCTTCTTGGCCTTTGCGGACTAAGTGAACAAGATACAGTTTCATCTACAGGCATAGAACATGAAGACTGGCTAGTATTGCATTGCATGAACCATGTTGCAAATTGTTCCTTCTAAACCTCCCCTTTGATAGAGATGTGAGAACAGTCTCATTGTTCATTTGGCAGGACTTCAGTGGGTTCCGAACCATCCTTTGTCCATGTTCAATAATTCTTTACACTTGAAATGTTAACAAGAACAAATTGACAACAGAGGGGCTGGAAGAGCTACTATCTGGGTCAGAATGAAGGCTGCCTTCATAGTTCGGCCTGCCAATAATATCCTCATTTAGATGCAATCGCCGTCATCTCCGTTGTCTGTGTGACGAGCAAATCATCAATGTTAAATTTGAAGAAGGAAACTGTACATTGGGGAGAGAGTATAAATGAAAGTTCAATGTAGAAACCTATTGCCTTGTCTTTCTAAATACTCTGTTTCTAAATGCTCTCTATGTTTTACACTTAAAGATTGTTTATGGATTTCCAATCGTGAATATTTAAGAATCATGGTACATTTGACATTTCTGCTCTGATTATCTACATTCTTTAAGCTCCTCTCATTGCAGGGGAGGTTTGTTCAAGAAACATTCAATCTCGCCCCCATCCTAAATCCAATTTTTAAATTACTTTCAAGAATGCCAGAGGCAGCAGCAACGGACACACATAGAGCCTGAGTATCAGTGAATGTCCCTTACAAAATCTGAAAGACCGTAAATAATACCTTAATGACATAAACCAATCAAGCCCCAGGTCATATGAAACTGATCACTCCAGCCCGGGAGTCAGTCAGTCAGTTGACATCTGTCTTTACTTCCCTCTCCTAGCGTCCAACACAAAATGCCGGGCATGCAACATTGCCCTTCTCACTGAGGACAAGGGCCAGCTCTATTCAGATAATGAAATAGATTGTGCCAAGTGTGTGTGGGTAGGAGGGGTTGTGCTCTGCTCTCACGCTGCCTGTCTAAGCTGCGTCACAGCCAGAGAGATAGTACTGCACAAAGGCCCCTTTCTACTGTGGAACTGATTTTTCTTAATAAGTCACTGTAGGAGCTCTTGAGAACAACCTTACCTGCACATTCACTGCATCGTAGTCATATCCATGTCATTTTAGGTTTATGTTATCGGTTGAAAACCTATTTGATTTATAATTGTTTTGTGTCGTACATCAATTGGTACCCAGCCCAGGCTTATTAGACACCATATCAAATCAAATCAAAGTTTATTTGTCACGTGCGCTGAATACAACAGGTAGACCTTACAGTGAAATGCTTACTTACAGGCTCTAACTAATAGTGGAAAAAGGTATTGGGTGAACAATAGGTAGGTAAAGAAATAAAACAACAGTAAAAAAACAGGCTATATACAGTAGCGAGGCTATAAAGGTAGCAAGGTGTCACGCCCTGACCATAGAGAGCTGTTTCTTCTCTATGTTGGTTAGGTCGGGGTGTGATTAAGGGTGGGTTATCTAGGGGAATTGTATATCTCTGTTGGCCTGGTATGGTTCACAATCAGAGGCAGCTGTTTATCGTTGTCTTTGATTGGGGATCATATTTAGGTAGCTATTTCCCCATTGTAATTTGTGGGATCTTGACTATGTCTATGTATTTGCCTGTGAGCATTATTATTAGCTTCACGTTTCGTTTGTTTGCTTTGTTGTTTTGTTCTTTGAAATGTTCTATTAAAAAAAAAGGATGGAAACATACCACGCTGCATCTTGGTCTACTCCTTATGACGAACGTGACACGAGGCTACATGCAGACACCGGTTAGTCAGGCTGATTGAGGTAGTATGTACATGTAGATATGGTTAAAGTGACTATGCATATATGATGAACAGAGAGTAGCAGTAGCGTAAAAGAGGGGTTGGCGCGTGGGAAACAATGCAGATAGCCCGGTTAGCCAATATGCGGGAGCACTGGTTGGTCGGCCCAATTGAGGTAGTATGTACAAACTGTTGAGAATCTTTTTTTCCTAGACTTGGCACTCCGGTACCGCTTGCCATGCAATAGTAGAGAGAACAGTCTATGACAGGGTTGGCTGGGGTCTTTTATTTGCCTGGTGTAGAGGTCCTGGATGACAGGCTGCTCAGCCCCAGTCATGTCGTTCACACTACCCTCTGTAGTGCCTTGCGGTCAGAGGCTGAGCAATTGCCATACCAGTGATGCAACCAGTGCAGTGATGCTCTCGATGTTGCTGCTGTAGAACCTTTTGAGGATCTCAGGACCCATGCCAAATCTTTTTAGTTTCCTGAGGGGGAATAGGCTTTGTCGTGCCCTCTTCACGACTGTCTTGGTGTGTTTGGACCATTCTAGTTTATTGTTGATGTGGACACCAAGGAACTTGACGCTCTCAACCTGCTCCACTACAGCCCCGTCGATGAGAATGGGGGCATGCTCAGTCCTCCTTTTCCTGAAGTCCACAATCATCTCCTTAGTCTTGGTTACGTTGAGGGATAGGTTGTTATTCTGGCACCATCCGGCCAGGTCTCTCACTTCCTCCCTATAGGCTGTCTCGTCGTTGATCAGGCCTACTTCTACCACTGTTGTGTCGTCTGCAAACTTAATGATGGTGTTGGAGTCATGCCAGGCCTTGCAGTCGTGGGTGAACAGGGAGTACAGGAGGGGACTGAGCACACAGCCCTGGGGAGCTCCAGTGTTGAGGATAAGCGTGGCAGATGTGTTGCTACCTACCCTCACCACCTGGGGGCGGCCTGTCAGGAAGTCCAGGATCCAGTTGCAGAGGGAGGTGTTTAGTCCCAGGATCCTTAGCTTAGTGATGAGCTTTGGGTGTACTATGGTGTTGAACTCTGAGCTGTAGTCAATGAATAGCATTCTCACATAAGTGTTCCTTTTGTCCAGGTGGGAAAGTGCAGTGTGGAGTGCAATAGAGATGGCATCATCTGTGGATCTGTTTGGGCGGTATGCAAATTGGAACGAGGGGTTAATACGGTAATCGGGTGGAAGCTGTAACCTGTAACAAACCTCATTCGCTCTCCTCAGGACTTTAAATGGCCCCATAAACCGCGGGCCCAGCTTCCGGCAGGGCAGGCGGAGGGGCAGGTTTCGGGTCGAGAGCCAGACCCGGTCCCCCGGTGCGAACATCGGGGCCTCACTGCGGTGACGGTCTGCGCTGACTTTCTGGCGCAGCACGGCCCGCTGAAGGTGAACACGAGCAGCTTCCCATGTCTCCTCCGCGCGCCTGAACCAGGTGTCCACCGCAGGAGCCTCGGTCTGACTCTGATGCCAAGGCGCCAGAACCGGCTGGTACCCCAGTACGCACTGGAAGGGGGAGAGGTTTGTGGGGGGGTGGTGGAGTGGAGGAGCGAGTTCTGTGCCATCTCGGCCCAGGGCACGAACACCGCCCACTCCCCCGGCCGGTCCTGGCAATAAGACCGCAGAAACCTGCCCACATCCTGGTTTACTCTCTCCACCTGCCCATTACTCTCGGGGTGATCGAGACCCCCAGACGTTCCATGAACACCTTCCAGAACCTCGACGTGAGCTGGGGACCTCGATCGGACACTGTATCCTCAGGAACCCTGTAGTGCCGGAAGACGTGCGCAAACAAGGCCTGCACAGTCTGTAGGGAGACCGGGCAGAGGGAGGAGACAGCAGGATTTAGAGAACTGATCCACAACGACCAGGATCGTGGTGTTACCCTGTGAGGGGGAGATTGGTAAGGAAATCCACCGACAGGTGCGACCACGGCCATTGTGGAACGGTTAAGGGGTGTAGCTTCCCTCTGGGCAGGTGCCTAGGAGCCTTACACTGGGCACACACTGAGCAGAAGGAAACATAAACCCTCACATCTTAGACAAGGTAGGCCACCAGTACCTCCCGCTCAAACAGCGCACTGTCCGACCAATACCAGGATGACCAGAGGAGGGTGACATGTGGGCCCAATAGATCAACCGGTCACGGACAGCAGACGGGACGTACAGACGCCCAACGGGACACTGGAGTGGAGGACGGAAGTATGAACCATGGGCCGCTCCTCTGTGTCATACAGCCGGGACAGTGCGTCTGCCTTCACGTTCTGGGAGCCTGGTCTGTAGGACAGGGTGAAAACAAAACTGGTGAAAAACATGGCCCACCTTGCCTGACGAGGGTTCAGTCTCCTCGCTGCCCGGATGTACTCCAGATTGCAGTGGTCAGTCCAGATGAGAAAAGGGTGTCTACCCCCTCAAGCCAATGTCTCTTCACCTTCAAGGCCTTGACGACAGCCAACAGCTCCCGATCCCCCACGTCATAGTTTTGCTCCGCCGGGCTGAGCTTCTTCGAGAAGAAGGCACAGCGGCGGAGCTTCGGTGGCGTACCTGAGCTCTGAGAGAGCACAGCTCCTATCCCAGCCTCGGACGCGTCCACCTCCACTACGAACGCCAAAGAGGGATCCGGATGGGCCAGCACGGGAGCCGAGGTAAACAGAGCCCTCAGGTGACCAAAAGCCCTGTCCTCCTCAGCCGACCACTGCAAACGTACCGGGCCCCCCTTCAGCAGTGAAGTAATGGGAGCTGCTACCTGACCAAAACCCCTGATAAACCTCCGGTAGTAGTTGGCAAACCCTAAGAACCGCTGCACCTCCTTTACCGTGGTGGGAGTCGGCCAAATACACGGCTGCAATGCGGTCACTCTCCATCTCCACCCCTGAGGTGGAAATGCGGTACCCTAGGAAGAACACGGACTGTTGGAAGAACAGGCATTTCTCAGCCTTGACATACATGTCATGCTCCATCAGGCGACCAAGCACCCTGCACACCAGGGACACATGCTTGGAGCGTGTAGCGGAGTATATCAGAATGTCATCAATATACACCACTACACCCTGTCCGTGCAGGTCCCTGAAAATCTTGTCTAGAAAGGCTTGGAAGACTGATGGCGCATTCATCAACCCGTACGGCATGACGAGGTACTCATAGTCCCCTGAGGTGGTACTGAAAAACGTCTTCCGCTCATCTCCCTCCCGGATACGCACCAGGTTGTAAACTCTCCTGAGATCTAGTTTGGTGAAGAAGCGCGCCCTGTGCATTGACTCAATCGCTGTGGCTATGAGCGGTAGAGGGTAACTATACCTCACCGTGATCTGGTTCAGGCCTCTATAGTCAATACACGGGCGCAGACCTCCCTCCTTCTTCTTCACAAAAAATAAACTTGAGGAGGCGGGTGAAGTAGAGGACCGAATGTACCCCTCATGCAGGGATTCAGTGACATATGTTTCCATAGCCACCGTCTCCTCGTCTCTGTGACAGGGGATACACGTGACTCCTGGGAAGTGCGGCGTATACCAGGAGATTTATCGCACAATCCCCCCGACGATGAGTGCTGCCTGAACAAGGAGAGGAACCGACTTCGGCGGAAGTCGTGACACACATTACACAAACAATACACTTCTCCTTCTCCCCCAGGCTTTGAGAATAAAGTCAAAAACTCCCTTTTGGAAAATGAATTCCAGCCCGTGTCCATTCTGTAGCCAGAACCCTTCAGGGTGAGCACCAAACAGAACATGTCTCAAGTCATCATACAGAGGGCAAGAAAACACAAAATGGACTTCACTTTCTATTTCCCCAAGATCACACAATGCACACAATCTTTCCTCTTCAGGGAGTATGTTGAATCTACCTGTCTCTAGTGTTAGAGGGAGGGGGGTGGATCTTAGCTGTACACAAACTGACATTTGGCCTATTTGATTGCTGGCATCTGTAATTACAGTGGCTGTTTAGCCTCTAGTTGGTGTGCTTCATGTTGAGAGAGAGCTCTCCAGTCTCCATGTCTCACTACTGTATGTCATGTTCACCCTGCCTCTGTAGGACAGGGCCCAGACTGCCAACCAACCAACGGTCGACAGAGAGCAAGGGGAGCAGGGCTAAACTATGCAGGACAGACAGGAAATTATGATTTACAAAGCCTGCTTCCAGCACAGAGATGATGGAGTTTCTAGTTAACCAAGCACATGAGTCTTTATATTAGAATAATGAGTTTATAGATTTTTGTTTAGTAAAGTAGAAGTAGGTCACTAGGCACCACTGTGAGTGGGTGAAAGACAGGAGAGTGTTGGAGAGGGAGAGAGGGATTGAGAGAGACTGCACTGTTTCTAATGCATGGCTTCAGCCTGTTCGATGGAGTGCCGTCAGAAGAGGGTCGTTCCTGCTCACCTTGAGTGTTGAGCCGTGACTTATTATATTATTATCTCTAGTATTAGTAATTTATCACACCTGACACGCTAAGATTAGCCATGAGACGACCTCTCAGCACCATGTGACCTAACAAACACAGGCCCTGTTCTTTTTGCTCCCCACTCTCTTTCATTCTCACTGTCTGTCTGACAGCTGCTCAGTTCACACGCTCTGATTTATACATTGTCACATCACAGCCCTGTCAATCAACACCTGCAGGTCCACAGTATTCCCTGCCTGCCTGGCCTCCACCGAGGGGGATGAAGTGTGGAAACACACCTGTGCGTATAAATTAGATTATATAAGTCCTTGGCAGAGTAGCAAACAGTTTGGTAGCTAGAGCAGAACAGTAGCACTGTATAGTATAGCAGAACAGAAGCACTGTGTAGTATAGCTAGAGCAGAACAGTAGCACTGCATAGTATAGCAGAACAGTAGCACTGTATAGTATAGCAGAACAGTAGCACTGTGTAGTATAGCTAGAGTAGAATAGTAGCACTGTATAGTATAGCTAGAGTATAATAGCATTGTATAGTATAGCAGAACAGTAGCACTGTATAGTATAGCTAGAGTAGAACAGTAGCACTGTATAGTATAGCTAGAGTAGAACAGTAGCACGGTATAGTATAGCAAGAGTATAATAGCATTGTATAGAATAGCAGAACAGTAGCACTGTATAGTATAGCTAGAGCAGAATAGTAGCACTGTATAGTATAGCTAGAGTAGAACAGTAGCACTGTATAGTATAGCTAGAGTATAATAGTAGCACTGTATAGTATAGCAGAACAGGAGCACTGTATAGTATAGCAGAACAGTAGTACTGTATAGTATAGCAGAACAGTAGTACTGTGTAGTATATTAGAGCGGTAGCACTGTATAGTATAGCTAGAGTAGAACAGTAGCACTGTATAGTATAGCAGAACAGTAGTGCTGTGTAGTATATTAGAGCGGTAGCACTGTATACTACAGCTAGAGTAGAATAGTAGCACTGCATAGTATACCTAGAGTAGAACAGTAGCACTGTATAGTATAGCAGAACAGTAGTACTGTGTAGTATATTAGAGCGGTAGCACTGTATAGTATAGCTAGAGTAGAACAGTAGCACTGTATAGTATAGCTAGAGTAGAATAGTAGCACTGTATAGTATAGCAGAACAGAAGCACTGTATAGTACAGCTAGAGTAGAATAGTAGCACTGTATAGTATAGCAGAACAGTAGTACTGTATAGTATAGCAGAACAGAAGCACTGTGTATTGTAGCTAGAGCAGAACAGTAGCACTGTATAGTATAATAGAACAGAAACACTGTAGTATAGCTAGAGTAGAACAGTACCACTGTATAGTATAGCAGAACAGTAGTACTGTGTAGTATATTAGAGCGGTAGCACTGTATAGTATAGCTAGAGTAGAACAGTAGCACTGTATAGTATAGCTAGGGTAGAATAGTAGCACTGTATAGTATAGCAGAACAGTAGTACTGAATAGTATAGCAGAACAGTAGTACTGTATAGTATAGCAGAACACAAGCACTGTGTAGTATAGCTAGGGTAGAATAGTAGCACTGTATAGTATAGCAGAACAGTAGTACTGAATAGTATAGCAGAACAGTAGTACTGTATAGTATAGCATAACATAAGCACTGTGTAGTAGAAAAGTAGGGCTGTATAGTATAGCAGAACAGTAGCACTGTATAGTATAGCTAGAGCAGAACAGTAGTACTGTATAGTATAGCAGAACAGTAGTACTGTGTAGTATATTAGAGCGGTAGCACTGTATAGTATAGCTAGAGTAGAACAGTAGCACTGTATAGTATAGCAGAACAGTAGTACTGTGTAGTATATTAGAGCGGTAGCACTGTATAGTATAGCTAGAGTAGAACAGTAGCACTGTATAGTATAGCTAGAGTAGAATAGTAGCACTGCATAGTATACCTAGAGTAGAACAGTAGCACTGTATAGTATAGCAGAACAGTAGTACTGTGTAGTATATTAGAGCGGTAGCACTGTATAGTATAGCTAGAGTAGAACAGTAGCACTGTATAGTATAGCTAGAGTAGAATAGTAGCACTGTATAGTATAGCAGAACAGAAGCACTGTATAGTACAGCTAGAGTAGAATAGTAGCACTGTATAGTATAGCAGAACAGTAGTACTGTATAGTATAGCAGAACAGAAGCACTGTGTATTGTAGCTAGAGCAGAACAGTAGCACTGTATAGTATAATAGAACAGAAACACTGTAGTATAGCTAGAGTAGAACAGTACCACTGTATAGTATAGCAGAACATAAGCACTGTGTAGTAGAATAGTAGGACTGTATAGTATAGCAGAACAGTAGCACTGTATAGTATAGCTAGAGCAGAACAGTAGCACTGTATAGTATAGCAGAACAGTAGCACTGTATAGTATAGCTAGAGCAGAAAAATAGCACTGTGTAGTATAGCTAGAGTCGAATAGTAGCACTGTATAGTATAGCAGAACAGCAGCACTTTATAGTATAGCAGAACAGTAGCACTGTATAGTATAGCAGAACAGAAGCACTGTGTAGTATAGCTAGAGCAGAACAGTAGCACTGTATAGTATAGCAGAACAGTAGTACTGTATAGTATAGCAGAAGCACTGTGTAGTATAGCTAGGGTAGAATAGTAGCACTGTATAGTATAGCAGAACAGTAGTACTGTATTGTATAGCAGAACAGTAGTACTGTATAGTATAGCAGAACAGAAGCACTGTGTAGTATAGCTAAAGTAGAATAGTAGCACTGTATAGTATAGCAGAACAGTAGCACTGTGTAGTATAGCAGAACAGTAACACTGTGTAGTATAGAACCCACATAGCCTGGTTCCTCTCTAGGTTTCTTCCTAGGTTTTGGCCTTTCTAGGGAGTTTTTCCTAGCCACCGTGCTTCTACACCTGCATTGCTTGCTGTTTGGGGTTTTAGGCTGGGTTTCTGTACAGCACTTTGAGATATCAGCTGATGTACGAAGGGCTATATAAATAAATGTGATTTTATTTTATTTTATTTGATTTGATTTGATTTATAGCTAGAGTAGAATAGTAGCACTGTATAGTATAGCAGAACAGTAGACCTGTGTAGTATAGCTAGAGTAGAATAGTAGCACTGTATAGTATAGCAGAATAGTAGCACTGTGTAGTATAGCTAGAGTAGAACAGTAGTACTGTATAGTATAGCAGAACAGTAGCACTGTATAGTATAGCAGAACAGTAGCACTGTATAGTATAGCAGAACAGTAGCACTGTATAGTGTAGCTAGAGCAGAACAGTAGGACTGTATAGTATAGCAGAACAGTAGTACTGTATAGTGTAGCTAGAGCAGAACAGTAGGACTGTATAGTATAGCAGAACAGTAGTACTGTATAGTGTAGCTAGAGCAGAACAGTAGGACTGTATAGTATAGCAGAACAGTAGCACTGTATAGTATAGCAGAACAGTAGCACTGTATAGTGTAGCTAGAGCAGAACAGTAGGACTGTATAGTATAGCAGAACAGTAGTACTGTATAGTGTAGCTAGAGCAGAACAGTAGGACTGTATAGTATAGCAGAACAGTAGTACTGTATAGTGTAGCTAGAGCAGAACAGTAGGACTGTATAGTATAGCAGAACAGTATGAATACGTTTTGCAAGGTGATCATATTCTCTTAGGTTCAGTCCAGTCTAAAGCCTGTTGTTATCATTTTTAGAGCGATTTACAGTAGTGAATGCATGCATTTTCATACTGGTCCCCCGTTGGAATCAAACCCACAACCATGGGTTGCAAGCACCATGCTCTATCAACTGAGCAACACGAGTTCTGTTATCAGAGTTAATGTCGTCATTGATAAAGAGCTGTGTGTGATGTGTACCTGTTTTCATTGAACTGCTGTACAGGCATCGCTTTAGTCTCCCTTGGTTTTGGAGATTAAATTACAATGAGAGCAGAGTTTTCCCCAGTGACAGTGAAATCTTCTTCGTCCAGGATAACACTGTGTGTGTGTGTGTGTGTGTGTGTGTGTGTGTGTGTGTGTGTGTGTGTGTGTGCCTGCCTGGGTGTGCGTGCGTGCTTGTGTAATGAAGTAACTGCCAAGTGATCTCGTAGCACAGGCTAATGAAGTGGATTCATTACCTAATGCAGCAGAGTGCTTTCTAAATCATATTCCAGTCATCACTTTCTCTTCGAGTTTAACTTTCAATTATGATTTTGGATTGAAGTCTCATTCCTAACGATGAACTTGTGAATGTACTATGTCTACAATGTTTACAGTACCTTAAACGAGTCCAAAGTATTTTCTCAATGTTGATGTTTTCTCAATGCCTTTGCTTGAATTGTGTTAATGTATTATTTGTCAGTCTATGTGTATTGTGTTATTCATCTGTAATACACAAAATGTAAATAGATTCAAGTCTATGGCATAACGTATCGTCATAAGATCATCTTAGGGTGCCGTATCCAACATTCCTTGTGTATCTTTGTATTTAGTGTGGTCTTTCTGCTCAGAGCCAGAGAGAGAGACAGCCAGAGCTGCACTGCAGTGTGTCTACAGGGACACTAAACCTCTCCAACTATTCCTGTCCAGATGGTGGCAGCGTGGCCCTCTAAATGCTTTTTAACACTGCTGTATGTGTCCTCAGCTCAGAACATGCTGCCTGTGTCGCCACAGCTAGATGTGGACAAACTAGTCTCAAAGCTCAGTAAATGTTTCATATTTGAGAGATGCAAGGATGCAAGAGTGCTGTTGTTCTGTGCAAATTGTTTCCATGTTTCTTGCGCATTGAGAATATACAGTAATCAACTGTAGTGTTGGGTTGACAATGTCAGGATTCTTAAGGGGAAAGGGGGATATCTAGTAGGTTGTACAACTGAATACCTTCAACTGAAATGTGTCTTCCTCATTTAACCCAACCCCTCTGAATCAGAGAGGTGCAGGGTGCTGCCTTAATGACGTCCACGTCTTGGTCTCGTCTACTTTGAGTTGTCATAGTAACACTCTCATTATGTTCACTACCACCCTGCTAACAAGATGCCAAATACAGCTGAAATTAGAGTAGATTATCTGTAGTTGATAATTACACTGGAATACAGCTGGTGCAGGGGAGAATGCTGCATTTGCTGCAGCTGGGCCTGGAGTGGGCTTGACTGTGCATTTGGACTCATCCCAAACAGCCCCAGAAATACCCGGCTGGTGTTGAGCTCTGCAGTGTGCTGGTGCATTATCTTAATGAAAAGGGATTTATCAAATCAATCGCTCCCTGCCAAAGACTTTTCCTTTCCGTCTCTGCTGTGTGGAGCCGCAGTGCTGTCTGTCTAATAATGACTTATTCGTTAAATACTGAGGCTGAATACAAATCTACAGATGCATGTCTGTGTGTGTTCTTACAACTGCATTGAAACCATTTGTCTCCGACCTAAACTGGGGCTGAGGAGACTTAGGATAGACAGTATTTGAGGTATTTTACTGGGTTACTGCTGCAGTTTAGGAGATTATAGTGTGGCTACAGTAGCTCAAGGGTGTGATGACACTACACTGAGATGTGATATTTGAGCATCTAATGCAACAGGAGGTGAGATGCCTCTCAGTTCAATCTCATTTTTTATCCACACAACAGGTTGAGGCGATAGCAGTGTGACCCTCCTGGGAGGTGTATTACAGCATGAGAAAATCCTAAATGGAGGTCGCTGAGCATGAAGTTCAGTGTGAGCTGCTCTGCTGTTTCTCTTTCTCCTCTACCGCTCTTTATTTATCTTGCATGAGTGCTTCTCCCAAGGGGAAGAGTGCAGTCATATTGTCACTGTGTCTGAGAGTACCACGTGTGCGCATGGGAGTATTTTTAGTGAGATGGACTGTTGTGTTATGTTCATTTTGGGTGCACTAAATTAGCCTACCATTGACATTATTTGTGCTCGTAGGCTGGAGGGGGGATGGACTATGGATGAGGTTGCCTCTGAGCTCTGAATCACAAAGCTCATACGGAAGTGGACAAACTGAATCCATCCTCCCTATGGAACGTTAACCTCTACTCACATTAGCCCTGTTCTAGCTACTCTGTTCCACCATAGCTTGGCTAGAACATAGCCTACTCCAGTCAGATTCAGTCAGGCTTAGTCTCTCTCTGAGGGGGCTAGATGTCGGCTCCTCTGTTCTCCAATCCATAGCAACGTCACCCTCCAACACAGAATCGATGTGTTACAGTGAGTGAACAGAAACACACAAGCTGTCGGCCTGGTTTCTTTAGCCAATTGTTTTAGAGAGAGTAGTATCATTCCCTAGTATGGACAATGCATCTACTCATACGCATAAATCCATATTGGATATAGTGGTATTTGTTTATCAGATCAGTGCATGTTTGGCGGTCCTCAAGCTGAAGCGAGGCTAGCTAAGGACAGTGCATACATAGGCATCTGTACCCTGCAGCAGAGTGGCTTTTCTCTGTGACTTTTAGAAGGTGTCGATGCCTGCTTTCCTCCTCTACCCACCTGATCCATCCAGGATACATAATGGCTCTGTTGCTTTGTAAAATCCCCCCTAACGGATGGTGTGTTTCAGTCTATCTTAATATACCTGTTATTACACTTTACAATTCATAACAATTCATTATTGTGTGTGTGTGTGCCTGTGTGTGTTTGTGTGTGTAGAGGAGGCCGACATCTGGATGCTGGACGGTGATGATGCCATCTCCCAGACCCAGATCTCCCTGAACCCCGCCTCCCGTCCTGACCACCTGGACATCCTCAGGATCACGCCCCCAGAAGATGACATCATCGGAGATACCCCCTACTATCCTGGACTGGAGTGCACGGTGAGAGCAGCAATACATCATACTTATGTCATGAATCATGTGACCTGACCAGGAAAAAACTGGCCAAATTGCAAATAGGGCCTAGAGTATTCCCTGGTCAGGTCACATGGTCAGGAACAACTCTGGTCAGGTCACATGGTCAGGAACAAATCTGGGCCCTATTTGATACTCTATGAAGGCTACTACACATTAACAGTAGTTATCATTACGTGTCCACTCTCAGAGCAGTGTAGCATGACATTGCTGTTACCTCATGGCTCCAAGCCAGCGTGTACTCCACTCTACTGAAGAAATGGCGCCGGAAGAAATGGCAGCAGTTTTACGGGCGCCCAACCAATTGTGTTATTATGTGGGGTTTTTGTGTTATTTGTAACTTATTTTGCACATAATGTTTCTGCCACCGTATCTTACGGCAAAAAAAGAGCTTCTGGATATTAGGACAGCGATCACTCACCTCAGATTAGACAAAGATTTATTCTACAACAAGACGCGCAGAAGACCTTCTCCAAACATCCCACAGGACCGACATCCCCTTTATTTGCAAGAGGAAGCGACGCAGGTGCAGAGGACAAAGAGCCGGATGCCTGGTCAGACCCCGGCGAAGGCGACTGGGAAAGCTGCCGTTACCGTCAATACTACTCGCCAACGTGCAATCATTGGACAATAAATTAGACGAGGTACGATCACGAATATCCTACCAATGGGATATCAAAAACTGTAATATCCTATATTTCAAGGAATCGTGGCTGAATGACGACATGGATATTCAGCTAGCAGAATATACGCTGCACTGGCAAGATAGAAGAGCACACTGTCGGCCTGGTTTCTTTAGCCAACTCTTTAGCCAATCGTAAGACGACGGTAGGGGGGGGGGGGGGGGGGGGGTCTGTGCATATTTGTAAACAACTGCTGGTGCACGAAATCTAAGGATGTCTCTAGATTTGCTCACCTGAAGTAGAGTATATTGTGATAAATTGCAGGCCACACTACTTGCCTAGAGAGTTTTCAGCTATACTTTTTGTGGCTGTTTATTTACCACCCCAGACTTGCTGGGACTAAGACCGCACTCAGTCAGCTGTATAAGGAAATAAGCAAACAGGAAACAGGAAACCGCTCCTAATGGCCAGAGACTTTAATGCAGGGAAACTTAAATCAGTTCTACCAAATCTCTATCAACATGTTAAATGTGCAGAGGGAAAAAATTCTAGATCACCTGTACTCCACACACAAAGACGCCTACAAAGCTCTCCCTCGCCCTCCATTTGGTAAATCCGACCACAACTCTATCCTCCTGATTCCTGTTTATAAGAAAAATTAAAGCAGGAAGCACCAGTGACTCGGTCTATAAAAAAAGTGGTCAGATGAAGCATATGCTAAACTACAGGACCGTTTTGCTATCACAGATTGGAACATGTTCCGGGATTCTTCCGATGGCATTGAGGAGTACACCACATCAGTCACTGGCTTTATCAATAAGTGCATCGAGGACATTGTCCCCACAGTGTCTGTACGTACATACCACAACCAGAAGCCATGGATTACAGGCAACATTCGGACTGAGATACAGGGTAGAGCTGCCGCATTCAAGGTGCAGGACTCAAAACCGGAAGCTTACAAGAAATCCTGATATGCCCTGCGACGAACCATCAAAGTAACAAAGCGTCAATACAGGGCTAAGATTGAATCCTACTACACCGGCTCCGACGCTCGTCTTATGTGGCAGGGCTTGCAAACTATTACAGACTACAAAGGGAAGCACAGCTGTGAGCTGCCCAGTGACACGAGCCTGCCAGATGAGCTAAATCACTTCTATGCTCGCTTCTAGAAAGCAACACTGAGGCATGCATGAGAGCATCAGCTGTTCCGGATGACTGTGTGATCACGCTCTCCATAGCTAATGTGAGTAAGACCTTTAAACAAGTCAACATACACAAGACTTCGGGGCCAGATGGATTACCAGGACGTGTGCTCCGGGCATGTGCTGACCAACTGGCAGGTGTCTTCACTGACATTTTCAACATGTCCCTGATTGAGTCTGTAATACCAACATGTTTCAAGCAGAACACCATAGTCACTGTGCCCAAGAACACAAAGGCAACCTGCCTAAATGACTACAGACCCGTAGCACTCACGTCCGTAGCCATGAAGTGCTTTGAAAGGTTGGTCATAGCTCACATCAACACCATTACCCCAGAAACCCTAGACCCACTCCAATTTGCATATCTCCCAAACAGATCCACAGATGATGCAATCTCTATTGCACTCCACACTGCCCTTTCCCACCTGGACAAAATGAACACTTATGTGAGAATGCTATTCATTGACTACAGTTCAGCGTTCAACACCATAGTACCCTCAAAGCTCACCACTAAGCTAAGGATCCTGGGACTAAACACCTCCCTCTGCAACTGGATCCTGGACTTCCTGACGGGCCGCCCCCAGGTGGTGAGGGTAGGTAGCAACACATCTGCCACGCTGATCCTCAACACTGGAGCTCCACGGGGGTGCATGCTCAGTCCCCTCCTGTACTCCCTGTTCACCCACGACTGCATGGCCAGGCACGACTCCAACACCATCATTAAGTTTGCAGACGATACAACAGTGGTAGGCCTGAATACAGACATCGACGAGACAGCCTATAGGGAGGAGGTCAGAGACCTGGCCGTGTGGTGCCGTAATAACAACCTATCCCTCAATGTAGCCAAGACTAAGGAGATGATTGTGGACTACAGGAAAAGGAGGACCGAGCACGTCCCCATTCTCATCGTCGGGGCTGTAGTGGAGCAGGTTGAGAGCTTCAAGTTCCTCAGTGTCCACATCAACAACAAACTAGAATGGTCCAAACACACCAAGACAGTCGTGAAGAGGGCACGACAAAGCCTATTCCACGACAAAGCCTATTCCCCCTTAGGAAACTAAAGGTTATACAGCTGCAACATCGAGAACATCCTGACTGGTTGCATCAATGCCTGGTACGGCAACTACTCGGCCTCTAACCGCACGGCACTACAGAGAGTCTACACCAGGCGGCCCAGTCTACACCAGGCGGTGTGAGAGGAAGGCCCAAAAATTGTGAAAGACCCCAGCCACCCCAGTTATAGACTGTTCTCTCTACTACCGCATGGCAAGCGGTACCGGAGTGCCACGTCTAGGACAAAAAAGCTTCTCAACAGTTTTTACCCCCAAGCCATAAGACTCCTGAACAGGTAATGAAATTGCCACCCGGACTATTAGCACTGTGTGCCCCCCCCCCAACCGCTCCCAAACCCTCTTTTTACGCTGCTGCTACTCTCTGTTTATCACTTTAACTATACATTCATGTACATACTACCTCAATTGGGCCGACCAACCAGTGCTCCTGTACATTGGCTAACCGGGCTATCTGCATTGTGTCCCTCCACCCGCCACCCACCACCCGCCAACCCCTCTTTTACGCTACTGCTACTCTCTGTTCATCATATATGCATAGTCACTTTAAAATATCTACATGTACATGCTACCTCAATCAGCCTGACTAACCGGTGTCTGTATGTAGCCTCGCTACTTTTATAGCCTCGCTACTGTATATAGTCTGTCTTTTTACTGTTGTTTTATTTCTTTACTTACCTATTGTTCACTTAACACCTTTTTTTGCACTATTGGTTAGAGCCTGTAAGTAAACATTTCACTGTAAGGTTGTATTCGGCACACGTGACAAATACACTTTGATTTGATTTGACTTGCTTAACCACCTGAATTCCTCCAGTTGCATTAACATTATGAGATCTGGGATGTGGTGCTGTGTACCGTGTAACGTGCCGGTTCCCAGAGCCCAGGACCTACTGTAGCCACTCTGCTAACACCTTCACATTCCACCATTTCTACACTCTTTGAAAAAAAGGTTCTAAAATGGTTCTTCAGCTGTCCTCAAAAGATAACCCTTTAAAGAACCCTATTTGGTTCCAGGTAAAACCCTCTTTGGTTCCATGTACAGTCATGGACACAAGATTTGAGAATGACACAAATATTAATTTTCACAAAGTCTGCTGCCTCAGTTTGTATGTACTCCAGAATGTTATGAAGAATGATCAGATGAATTGCAATTAATTGCCATGAAAATGAACTGAATGAGACTGATATTCTGCAAAAGATACAAGGATTGGACTGCTGAGGACTGGGCTAGAGTCATTTTCTCTGATGAATCACCTTTCCGATTGTTTGTGGCATCCGGAAAAAAGCTTGTCCAGAGAAGACAAGGTGAGCGCTACCATCAGTCCTGTGTCATGCCAACAGTAAAGCATCCAGAGACCATTCATGTGTGGGGTTGCTTCTCAGTCAAGGGAGTGTGCTCACTCACAATTTTGTCTAAGAACACAGCCATGAATAAAGAATGGTACCAACACATCCTCCGAGAGCAACTTCCCCCAACCATCCAGGTACAGTTTGGTAATGAACAAGGCCTTTTCCAGCATGATGGAGCAACATGCCATATGGCAAAAGTGATAACTAAGTGGCTCGGGGAGCAAAACATCAATATTTTGGGTCCATGGCCAGGAAACTCCCCAGACCATAATCCCACTGAGAATTTGTGGTCAATCCTCAAGAGGCGGGTGGACAAACAAAAACCCACAAATTCTGACAAACTCCAAGCATTGATTATGCAAGAATGGGCTGCCATCAATCAGGATGTGGCCCAGAAGTTAATTGACAGCATGCCAGGGCGTATTGCAGAGGTCTTGAAAAAGAAGGGTCAACACTGCAAATATGCAAATAGACTCTTAGACACTGCAAATAGACTCTTTGCATCAACGTCATGTAATTGTCAATAATAGCCTTTGACACTTATGAAATGCTTGTAATTATACTTCAGTATTCCATAGTAACATCTGACAAAAATATCTAAAGACACTGAAACAGCTAACTTTGTGGAAATTAATATTTGAGTCATTCTCAAAACTTTTGGCCACGACTGTAGAACCCTCTGTGGTAATCAAATCAAATCAAATCAAATGTATTTATATAGCCCTTCGTACATCAGCTGATATCTCAAAGTGCTGACAGAAACCCAGCCTAAAACCCCAAACAGCAAGCAATGCAGGTGTAGAAGCACGGTAAGGGTTCTACATGGAAGCCAAAATAGTTCTACCTGTACACAAAAGGGTTCTACCTGGAAACAAAAAGGGTTCATTAATGAGTTATCCTATGGGGGCAGCCCTAGATAGCACATGCTTTCTAAGGGTGTAGTGCCCAGTTGTCAAGTCACTGTAAACCATATTAGAGCGGATTGATTGTGTCATGCACAGTATTTAGCTCCCTTTCTCTTAGTGAGTAGAACTAAGAAGCTCAACTATGTGTTTGCTACAGGCCAGGGCACCTGACTTGTGTGGGTCTGCCAAACACGCTAACGCACATATAAAACCTACTGTTGGTACAGTGTGTCTCAAGGTATTTTCACTCTGTACTGAAACCAAATATATGGATTCTTCAGAGCTTGCCAAACATCTCTACAGCTGAGCGAGAGATCCCACAAACAAAGTCTACATATTTAATCTACCCAAACACCAGCTGTTTGTCACAGGCAGGGTAGTATTGTCACGTTTCAATGTTTTACCTAGGATGGTACATCTACTGTTAACATGGTGACCCAGTATCTAGTCATCAAATTAAACTAGATTGATTTACCACCACCTCTCACCTGCCAGCACATCTATTATTTTGGGTAAAGTGTCAAGAGAAGGTCATATAAATTATAACAACTAAACAATTACTGTGCCTGTCTGTCAAGATTCCATCATGCTGTTTGACTAAGCTAAGCAACAGTAGATTGTTTTGTGTGGTTGTCAGACAGAGTAGCATAGCTGTGTTATCAACAGCCACTCCTCGATCTCTGTTGCAGCCATCATATCATAACAAAAGTAATCCCTGTTGTGTTTTTCCTCTAGTGGTAGACTGTCTCAGCATAAAGATACCGACAATCTGTGGTGTGGCCTAAGCTGTCATTGTAGTCATGGACTCCATTGGGGTGACTTGTTTTTCAAGTCATTGTGATCAGTGTGGGATTTGTGGGGACCCTCCTCTAACTGTCTGTCATTGTGACTCAGCTCCTCTCAGCCCACAGTACAGCGTAAATCCAGCTGAGACCTGGCTATGCGGTTAGCTGATGTATTTACACTGAGTAAATTAAAAGCCAATGCTATTACATAATGGGCCAGGGCTCAGGGCGCCTCGCTCCAGGCTTGACTGAGAGCCTCTGACTGACAATCTGTGGATTTATTTTAATTCCAGTTAGAGACATTATGTTTAAATACAATAGTATTTTCTAATACATTATACATATGATTATTTAATATCTAATAGATTATTAATGATTACAGGTATGTATTATTAATGTCAAACATTTTGTCGTTGAACTCAAACCTCATGTCTGGTTTGGTATGGGGCTCTAAATCACCTTGACAACAATTTGTCATTCTTAATCTGTGTCTGGAGGAATGCAGTAGGAGTGAACTTTGGCTGCTAAGGCCAAATATGGCCTTACTAGGGCTTTGAGTTCCGTCTGAAATCTCAATGAACAAGTAGCCCTAATTTCACTAAGTACTTTTCAGGCCTATGTGCTCTGTTTTGAGCTAAAATCTGTCAAGTGCACATTGTGTTCATATAAAGGGGGCATGGTGCTTGAAAGATTTTTGAACCCATCGTATTTGAAGCAGCAGGCTTTGTAGACTACAGACAGAGTACAATGTTACTTGTCTGTGTAAACTTACTATAAACTCACTGTACTAGAAAACGAATGTGTGTATATGTATGTGTTCAGTTTATGATTTAGTGTGAAGACAACCTTAATATTTTCTAATGACATTCACACTCTGAGATGAGGGAATCAAAACCTATTTTCCTCTCAGAAAACTGTAGCAGTGTTAGCCCCTTGGCGTTAGCGGGGCTACTGACGACACAAGATTGCAGTGCTGGAGTGCTGGTCAGGGCTGAGCAGCAGCAGCAGCAGTTCCAGACTGACTAATCACCACAGCTGAAGCTCTGTGCATTAATAGTATAGAGAGCACTGTCAGCTGTAACACTGGGCTGGACCGCCTCCACCGTCCACCTAACCAACCAGGAGATTAGCTAGCTAACTAGCTAGCAGCCCCACTCTGTTTAAAATACACTAAGAAAGGATAGTGCTAAGCAACAGAGAGCTCCAGCTACCTGTCACTGACATTTTGCGGAAGTAAGATGGACTAATCAGACACCTGTTCTGCTTGCCGCCACAGATCCCTCCAAGGCAGGGCAGGGGAGGGAGGGGGGAGGCGGAGCCAGACCGGGTAGACCAGTGAGGCACATTTTCAAGGCACATTTTCAACCATTTCCAACCTGGTGGCTTTTCTCAGGAACACAGAGCTCTCCTGTACGCATACAGACACAGGGAAAGAGGGGAAAGAACCACGCCAGGAGGGCAACTCAGACAGTTGCTCTGAATCAGGTCTCTCTACCTACACATAGAGGGGAAATGGAACCTTCCAGACCACCCTGAAATAACTTTTAAAACGGGTTCTAATGTTTTCCTGAGAAACTAAAAATGAGTTGCTCCTGGATTCCCAGGGAGATTATTCCAGGACATGCTTCCTGCCTCTGAACAGTTTGACTTGACCGGGAAAGTCATTGGAATTTCACTCGGCTTTACATCACTGGAAGTGACATTTAACGTACAGTGGAGTCAAGGCTGTTTGTGATTGGAGATAGTGATCTATATGCAACACAGCAGGGTCTTGTTGCCATACAGGATTACAGGAGAGCAGGGGTTATACCTGGAGCCCTCCTGGAGAGGTTAAGAAGAGCTAGGGGATTTGTCCTCACAAAGGCCTTTTGTTCACTGAAACCAGTAGAAGTGGAACACAAATTGGCAGGTCGAGGTTCCTCTTGGTGTAGAGATGAGCCTTTTTTGACACCCTGAATGGACACATTGTGCTCGGGTAGCCTCTACCTGCTGGCTAGGAGTTCACTGGTCTAAGTACATGCTACATGACAGTTAAGGGGTCTGTGAAAATGGACAGTGTAAGTAATAGCTCTAACGGTCAGGGGAAGCAGCAATCCAGTTCGTTCCGCAGTAAAATCTCCACTATGTTTACACGTGGGGACAAGCCTGAGCCTCAGAGGCTGGCGGGAGAGACTGCGGTGCTGACGGCTTTCAGGACCCTGTCTGATGAAGATAACTATCTCACAGGGGTTCATGATCAAAGTGCTCTGGATGTTATCAGTGACGACAGACTTCAAGTGGGGGGAGATGTGAGGGGTAGGCGTGAGGTTCTTCATAATGGAGAGGCCACCTTCCTTGATACGGAGGACAGGATGGAATCATGGGAGAATGAGTCCAGTAAGAAGAGTAGCTCGGTGACCTCTCCTCCTAACCCAGGCCAAGTGTCTGTGTCCATGGCCGACCCAGATCTGGTCCAGGTCACTAGGGTGGAGATCTGCAGCGACACAGTAATGGAAATTGAGGAGGGGATCAGCAGCCTCAGCCAATCAGACAAGCATGACACCCCTGGAATGTCCCTCCCACCTGACGATGACCAGTGGACAGTGAACGATAATAACATTGGTCAGCTGCCACCCGCTGGCCCAGTGAGAGGTGCCATTGATACAGACTTAGAGCTGCCTGTGTTCAAGCCAGAAAGTCTTGTGGAAAGATCCCTCAAAGACACCTCTGTTCTGTTCTCTGGAAGGATTATGGGCAGATCTGACAGTGGGACAGATCTTGGTCTCTTCTCCTCTGTCTCCAAACCACAAGTGCCTGGAGACGGCTGCAGCACGTACCTATCCACTGATCCCAGGCCTGTGGAGGTGGGTGTGGATGCAGCAGCCATGGGTGCAGAGGGGTCCAGCCATCATCACCACAAAGTAGCCAAAGGCTTCAGCATCAGCCAGGAGGTATTGGGCCTTACTGACGTGTGTGCTGGAAACCCTGCAGTGGCTTCACCTCTTAACCTGTCTTTGACCTCAGAACCCCAGACATCGGAGGCAGCAGCAGACAACACTGCCTTTCCGTCAGGACAGCCAGCGGACCAAGATACTGGACAGAGGAAGGAAATATTGTCGGAAAACACTGGAACTGAGGAGCATAGAGAGCATGCTCCCTGCTTCGACTCCCCTTCCGCCCTCTCTGATTCCAGGCCACCTGAAGCAGCAGAGCCATCTTCCCCCTGCCTGGAGGAGCAGCCTGACACGCATGTCCCTGGAAAGTCCCCAGTTGACAGCCAGCCAAGTGCCATTCCTGTCTCTGTCTCGCCCAGGGACCAAGGCGACATGCCTGCCACTAGGAGGCCCGATACAGACCCGGCCTCCACCACATTGTCTCCCGCCAGGGGCATAGCCTCCTGCCAGGCCCCCTCCTTCGGAATTCCTACCCTGTTCAGCATGCTGCGGGTTCTGAAGAAGGGGGCTGTGGGGGAGGAGAGGGAGACCGTGTCTGAGATCAAACAGAGAGACACTGACCTGGCCCTGCTGAGCCTGAAGAAGAGCATCAACAAAATCAAGAACCTCCCTGAGCAGATCACCTCCAGTAGCAGCACCCCCAAGAAACGTCCCGAGCCCAAACCTGTGTCTGAGACCAAGAGTAATCTCTTAGGGCAGATCAGCCAGCTACTCAACCTAGACGGGACCAAGGCCGAGGACAAGCCAGACCCAGACAGGGACCCGGAGAGGAGGGAGGAGGGAGTGACAGACAAGGGTCCAGAGCACATCCCCATCACCCCACCAGCAGACAGCAGGAAAGCTTCACACACAACACTTGACACCTTCAAGAGGTCCAAACCTGCTAAAAAGGATACAGAAGAGCCTGTGGATTTAGAGGCTGTCAAGGAAAATAACAGAAGTGAAAAGGAGCTGCTGAAATCCATCTGTGAGAGAACCTCCAAGTCTCCTAGCAGCAGTGAGCAAAAAGGTCCAGCAGAGTCTAACGTATGTACTGTTTGTGTCTAACTCAACGCTGTATTCCGTATGTTTGTTGTATTTTAGAGATCGCTATTCATCTTCTTTTTTTTCTCAGATCACCAAGGTTTTGACATTTATGAATGTAAAACGATGTTGTGTTTTCTTGGGAATATGCAATGCAGACAGGACTAAACCAATATGTTTGTAACTTTAAAGTGATATTATCTCATAGGGTATTAACTTTGGGGATAGTCTTGATTTGAGATGGTCTCAAGTCTTATCACGTGTTGACTTCTCAGTCAGATTGGGCACCGACTGCACTGTAAGCCTTGGAGAGTGTGTACAGTTTCTATGTATGTTCTGTGTTAACTGAGGTATCATCTGCTGTCTTTCCTCCCAGTCTGAGGTCACCTCCCCTGCAGACAGTGAGGACCGGACCCCCGGGCGGCTCCAAGCCATCTGGCCCCCGCCCAAGCCCAAGGATGAGGAGGAGAAGGTGGGGCTCAGGTACACCGAGGCAGGTAAGGACCTGTGCCATCCTGGAGCTTTCCACTTACTCTACACCTCTTCTGCAATATCATACAATCTCTTGTTGAGAAACACCTATATGCTGTTATCTGCCTTAGCTACGTTTCACAAGATAAGATAATCTACTGATCATGAGTGCCTCCACCCTGTTTTATCCAGGGCAGGTGCTCTCCTTACTTAACCTGACTGGTGAATCTAATTGAGAGGTGATACAAACAAGTAGGGCAGCCCTGCTGGTGTCTGTACAGCCAGCTAAGCCCAGTTACAGGGTGTAAGAAAACCCTTTAAATCCTTTTAAAGCAGGAACTCACTGTAACCTTTCCTCCACGGTAATGCTGCTTGCTGTATGTTGAGATGACTGCTAGCATCACAGGATATAGTGGAGCTTAAGCTGGGGCTGGGGAGCCTGCCACTCTCTCAGCCTGGCTATGCTTTCTCTGTCTCTCCCTCTCTCCCTCTCTCTCTCTCTCTCTCTCTCTCTCTCTCTCTCTCTCTCTCTCACACTGTCTCTCTCTCTCACACTCTCTCTCTGTCTCTCTCTCTGTCTCTCTCTCTCTCGCTGAAGAAGAATACTCACACAAATAGGGTAAAGGCACACATGACTCTAAACAGGCTGATCCAACTACGTTACAGGGAGATGCTCATTTCTCTTAATGTCTTAGATGCAGAGACATTGTGCAGCCTAGAACCTGCTGTACTGTAGCAGAGACATTATGTGGCAGGTATATCAGGCCATCTCACTGCTCATGGAGTTTGGAAGGCTGAGCAAAGGTCCAAGCTGATAGGTAGCTAGGTAAAAACAACAAAGAGCATGTTTATGTGTGTGTGCACATCCATTTACTGTAGACACACACCCATGCTGTTCCACACAGCACACACACCATTTACCATGAGCCGTAAGCCTACCATTGACTCTTGTGCTTTTACTCTATCAGAATACTAGCCTTGAAACTGCATAATTATTGGTTTGTTCTCACAAATTGCTTGAATACTTTAACCACCATACATTATACTGTAATATCCCCTTTACAGCAGATTGTTTAGTTCTAATAGCTTTACCGCTGAGGTATCTAACTTGTTCATACTTTCAGAAGCTATTTATATGGTTCACTGCAGAATTAGCTGACAAAAACATATTTTTATGTGGTTGTCGAATGTCGAAGATATTCTTATTCTCACATACTCTGGCCATATATATACGTGATATTACTGTAGTTTACTGTGAGATGATGAGGCAAAGTAAATAAAGCAGTCTTTGAAAATGCAGTATCCTTTACAGTAACAGGAAGGACATTGAAAACAGATTGGTTTAGTTTCCTAAATAAGCTCTTTTAATGGCATGCAGTGCATTCAGAAAGTATTCAGACCCCTTGACTTTTTCCACATTTTGTTAAGTTACAGCCTTATTCTAAAATATATTAAATAGTTTTTTCCCATCAACAATCTACACACGATACCCCATAATGACAAAGCAAAAATAGGTTTGTAGAATTATTTTCAAATCTATTAAAACTAAAAAACTGAAATATCACATTTACGTAAGTATTCAGACCCTTTACTCAGTACTTTGTTGAAGCACCTTTGGCAGTGATTACAGCCTTGAGTCTTCTTGGGTATGACGCTACAAGCTTGGTACACCTGTATTTGGGGTCTTTCTCCCATTCTTCTCTGCAGATCCTGTCAAGCTCTGTCAGGTTGGATGGGGAGCGTCACTACACAGCTATTGTCAGGTCTCTCCAGAGATGTTCAATTGGGTTCAAATCCGGGCTCTGGCTGTTCCACTCAAGGACATTCAGAGACTTGTCCCGAAGCCACTCCTGCGTTGTCTTGGCTGTGTGCTTAGTGTCATTGTCCTATTGGAAGGTTAACCTTTGCTTCAGTCTGAGGTCCTGAGCGCTCACATTGTCATGTGTTCTAGCTATAGTAAGTGGATTTCTTTTTTCCCTTCCAGAGCACCAGGCTGCCCTCTTGCAGCTGAAGAGAGAATGCAAAGAGGAGTTGGAGAAATTACATGTAAGTTATCCTCTTTGTTTTAAACAGTTCACTACATATCATTCTTACTGATTTCAGTGCTGGGGTTTGTTTCAACCAAATGCAGTTGCCTCACCATGTCCTACTGTCCGCATGTAATAACAAAGTAACTAATACTTAATGAACCCAGGACACTGCAATTTTCTTCAGTGACACTAGATGTCACCAATCAGCCTCAGAAGCGAAGCCAACTATTGTCTTTAGTGACTGGACTTTCCAGGCTTGATGTCTGAGAATGTCTCAATGGCCCAAAGTGTGGTTACACACCTCTCTTCACCACCATAGGAAATGGACAGCCTTGCATTTCTATCTAAATATATTATTGGCTTTAAATGGGTCTGGTGTCTCCTTTGACTCCTTCAAATGGTCATTTCAACCAAAGCATCTCATGAATTGGCTCACACTTTTGTGGCATAACACTGTTGTCAGGCACAAGGTTTTATATTGACAGCACAACAATGATATAAATGTGTTTGAATGATAGTCCTCAAATACAGTAGGACTCATCCTGTCTTAAATGTGACATCCCAGTCACATTTGATATGAGGTCATCATTGAGAGAGGAAGCTGGGATGTCATGATGTGTTCCAGATGTGAAGCTCCTGGCAGTTCCTCATATGACATAAGATCACAGTTTACAACATGGATGCACCCAGAGATCTCATTTACTGACCTGTCTCTTTCCAACGGGAAATGTCTCCATTATTTCTTGTAAGATCTAGTTTATAGTTCTCTAAACTCAGCAGATTCCGCTCTGTTGCTGAAGCACCATAATGCATTGTTTGTTCAACTGAGCCACCAGTGCCAAGGTGATGCAATTGAAAGCAGTATTTGAAATAGTTTCTCACAGGTCTCAGAGGAGTGGTCACATTTATTTGTTATGTTTCCTCTGTGTTCCAAGAACAGCCTGAGATGAGTAAGAGGATCATAGAGCAGACTGTTAACCAAATTTATGGAACAATTTCTCTGAACAACAACCTTACCTGAGCAAATTGTCTCTGGAAAGTGTGTCTGAAAATGACTATTATTAAAGCAGTGCTGATTCAGCAGTTATAGATGACTTCCTCTGCGTGTAGAGGTCTTCCTCTGCGTGTAGAGGTCTTCCTCTGCGTGTTATCCTGCCATCTATCTCTAATCCCTTGCATCAAGCCATCGTATTGACACTCATAAACATGTAGTTAAACCATGAGAAAGGATAGGAACGTGCCTAATTCATTTTCCTTGCTGACCCCCATGCTAACAAGAAACATGTGTCGGATACATTGCAAAATGGTTTCCTTTTCACTTTTCCTCAGGTTTGGCTGGATTATGTTGATGTTTGAAACTTCCAATAAACATCCAGCTTATTAGCTCTTCATTATGTTGTCAGTTTTTGTACTTTTCTGTTGGGGATGAAAGATTGGAATGAAAATGAGTGGGCATGATGTTATAAATCACTTAATTTAATTAAATGAAGGAAACGATGGCCATTTTCCCTCACATGCTCTCATTGAGTCACCCAGGGGTCTTTGTGGAGCCCAACATTATGTGATTCTGTTTCATATGGCTGAGTGGGATGTTTCTGATTTATCTCTGTGCTCCTGCTCCACACAGACGGACTTTGAACTCCAAATCTTCCAGGTGCGTGGGGAGCATGCTGTGTCAGTGTCCCGGCTGGAGGGAGTCATCAGCAAGATGCATACAGACCGTTACCAGGCCTTTAGCCAGGGTCTTGAGAGGGACAAGCTCCGCGAGACCTGTGTGTCCACTGAGGACGACATGCCCCCCAAAACTTTCCGTAACGTCTGCATCCAGACAGACAGGGAGACCTTCCTCAGGACCCCCGAGGGTGAGGCCAGCCGGTCTGGTCTCAGCCCCAGCCAGAACGTGCCTAAGAAACTCAACCTGGACTCCATCAACCTGAGTCTGCATGGAGGACTGCCTGGCCCACCTCCTCCTCCTCTTCCTCCTCCTCCCCCTCCTCCTCCACTCCCTGGCCAAGTAGGACTGCTTCCACCTCCTCCTCCCCCGTTACCTGGCAACATGGGGCCACCGCCTCCACCCCCCCTCCCAGGTTTTGGTCCCCCACCTCCCCCTCCCCTTGGGTTACCTGGAGCTGGCCCTCCTCCTCCCCCTCCTCCTGGGTGCGGCCCACCTCCTCCTCCTGGGGGAGGATTTGGGTTTGGGTTCGGCCAGGCAGCAGAGAAGGCCCCAAGGAAGCCTGCGTTGGAACCGGCCACTCCCATGAAGCCTCTATACTGGACCAGGATACAGATCCAGGACAATAAGTACCTACTTCTTCTATAGCCCATTCACAAGATTTATTATCACTTCTGTCTACCTCTCCTCACTATGGCACTTCCATCAGGTACACAGACACTCTAATACAGTAAAACATCAGGCTGGATTGACCGCCCCTACACTAGTACCCTGGATGAGGACAGGAGCCCAAGTGAGATGTTTCATCACATTTCCAGTGGCTGTGGTTTGTACTGCTGGATGCCAGGCTCCCAGCTTTATGGCCTTGTATTTCAATGGCTGGATTGGTAGAGGAAGTTGACTTGTGGTTCACACTCTCTGGTCCTGGCTAATGGGGGAGGTTTGAGTGGGCCACAGCGGTTACATGCCTGCTATAAAGTTTACAGTTGAACAGCATTAAACAGAACTATTAACTGTAACACGTTTCTGGATAGACATTATGAGGGTAAATACAGTACACTTTCGAAAAGGCCAGGTCAATGAACAAATGTCAAAATACACACAATTTCACTGTATATACAGAGCAGGCTTCATGAGGAAGCTGTAATAGGGAAGACATAGTTAACTGTGCTTTACAGGGATTACATGTCAATACATGCATGGTCCAGTCAATTATACATACTGTCTGCTGTGGAAGGCTTTGTAGATGTAGATGACTTTACGTAGATGTATTTTTCCCAACATTTTTCAACATTGATTCACTGCAGTTTGCTGGAGTCAGTCAGAGCCCATTACGTGGAGTTATTTGAATTGGTCCCTGTGAAGGCAGTATGAAATTAAAGGGAAGATTTTTGGGAGTATCATTATGTTCTTGGATAAAGCCTCTTGGCTGTCCCAGACAGATACTTTCACCACCGCTGTGGGTAGCCAATAGCAAATTGGGCCCAAATGGACACACTCGACTCTAATTGAGTCTCTGTCTATGTGTTTGATTGCTGTGGTATTTCAGCTATGACCAGCTGGCCAACATTTTTAAATCAATCGTATTTGTCACATGCGCCGAATACAACAGGTGAAAGTATTACAGTGAAATACTTACTTACAAGTCCTTAACCAACAATGCAGTTTTAAGAAAAATACCCACCCCTAAAAAATAAATAAAAGTAACAAATAATTAAAGAGCAGCAGTAAATAACAATAGCAAGGCTAAATACAGGGGGTTCCGGTACAGAGTCAATGTGCGGGGGCACCGGTTAGTTGAGGTAATATGTACATGTAGGTAGAGTTATTAAAGTGACTATGCATAGTGTAGATAATAACAGAAAGTAGCAGCAGCGTGAAAGGAGGGGGGGGGGACAATGCAAATAGTCTGGATAGCCATTTGATTAGATGTTCAGGAGTCTTATGGCTTGTGGGTAGAAGGTGTTTAGAAGCCTCTTGGACCTAGACTTGGCACTCCGGTACCGCTTGCCGTGCGGTAGCAGTGAGAATAGTCCAGGGTGGCTGGAGTCTTTAACAATTGACACCGCCTGGTATAGAGGTCCTGGATGGCAGGAAGCTTGGCCCCGGTGATGTACTGGGCCGTACGCACTATCCTCTGTAGTGCTTTGCGGTCAGAGGCCGAGCAGTTGCCATACTAGGCAGTGATGCAACCCGTCGGGATGCTCTCGATGATGCAGCTGTAGAACCTCTTGAGGATCAGAGGACCCATTTTTTATCTGTTTGTTGAGTTTCCTTCGTCTCCACCGTGGTAAAAATGTCTCCTTTCTGAACGAGTCAGTCCCGGCCGGCCAAACCCTGACCTCATGACTTGACAGTAGAGAGAAACTCATGAACACAAACACAGATAAGACATATCCAGGTTGTATCTCATCCGGCCGTGATTGGGAGTCCAATAGGGCGGCGCACAATTGGCCCAGCGTCGTCCGGGTTTGGCCGGGGTAGGCTGGGGTAGGCCATCATTGCAAATAATATTTTTTTCTTATCTGACTTAAATAAAGGTTAAATAATATATATATATTTTTAATATCTACAGTCCATACAGTATGGATACAGTACATCTACAGAGGCAGTAGGCCTATTACATTTTACAAAGGGATCCCTTATAGAAAGTTGCTAAATCATGCAACATTACACATTACTATCAGTAGATAAACTCTAATTGAAAAGTTAACATGACCTGTGTTATACGTACAGTAAGTCTGCCTCACATAGGTGGGTCCTGATGAACCTCTCTCAGTGAACCTGTTGCCTGTGAGGCTGTCTGACCTTGCCTATATACAGACTGAGTTATGGTGGACTTCATCTTCCCCTCCCTGTGTTATCAGAGACGGCCGGATCACTTATCAAACAGAGGCTGAGGCTGCCACACTGTCTAACCCAGGGGATAATTCTCTTCTATTTAAAAGAGGAATGGAAAGTAAAGGTGGCAGAGCAAGGCTGAACTCTGGGAGGCTTCTGTACAAAGAGAGACATCATCAGACTCCTTCTCTGTTTGCTTTCAGCGTTACCCAGCAACAGAGGAAACAGAATACGTCCTGTCTTCCTTGTAGTTTATTTGAAATGCTCCTTTAGTGCTGGAACCTCACATCTCAAACCCAGTGACACTTGAATCATACGATTTTCAGAAGCCTCAGTCATAAATGTGACTTTTTATTAAAAAGCGGAAATTGAAGTCGGTTTTCTTTGCATTCTGCAAATTCTCACTCCAGCAAACTTCTGCCCTGAATCAAAATATGGAAGTAAACACTGCACAGCCCAAGTAAACATCAAATAAACAGCTTCACACATTGTTTATCTCTGGCACAGGACAATTTTTACTGAGAAGTCCACTAGCTATTCCACTTTTCCCAAGAAGTAAAATCAAATCAAATCAAATTGTATTAGTCACATGCAACCTTACAGTGAACTGCTTACTTACGAGGCTCGAACCAACAATGCAGTTTAAAAAAATACGGATGAGAATAAGAAATATAAGTATCAAGTAATTAAAGAGCAGCAGTAAAATAAAATACTATATACAGGGGGGTACCGGTACAGAGTCAATGTGCATGGGCACCGGTGAGTTTTTAGGTTAATATGTACATGTAGGTAGAGTTATTAAAATGACTATGCATAGATGATAACAACAGAGAGAAGCAGCGGTGTAAAAGGAGGGGGGCATTGCAAATAGTCTGGGTAGCCATTTGATTAGATGTTCAGGAGTCTTATGGCTTGGGGGTAGAAGCCTCTTGTACCTAGATTCGGTACCACTTGCCCTGCGGTAGCAGAGAGAACAGTCTCTGACTAGGGTGGCTGGAGTCTTTTGTGCCTTCCTCTGACACCACCTGGTATAGAGGTCCTGGATGGCAGGAAGCTGGGCCCTAGTGATGTACTGTGCCATTCGCACTACCCACTGTAGTGCCTTGCGGTCGGAGGCAGAGCAGTTGCCATACCAGGCAGTGATGCAGTTGTAGAACCTTTTGAGGATCAGAGGACCCATGGCAAATCTTTTCAGTCTCCTGAGGGGGAATATGTTTTGTTGTGGCCTCTTCACGACTGTCATGGTGTGCTTGGACCTTGTTAGTTTGTTGGTGATGTGGACACCGAAGAACTTGAAGCTCTCAAACTGCTCCACTGCAGCCCCGTTGATGAGAATGGGGGCGTGCTCGTTCCTTTGTCTTGATCACGTTGAGGGAGAGTTTGTTGTCCTGGCACCACACGGCCAGGTCTCTGACCTCCTTCCTATAGGCTGTCTCGTCGTTGTCGGTGATCAGGCCTACCACTGTTGTGTCATCGGCAAACGTAATGATGGTGTTGGAGTCGTGCCTGGCTGTGCAGTCATGAGCGAACAGGGAGCACCCCTGAGGGGCCACTGTGTTGAGGATCAGTGTGGCGGATGTGTTGTTACCTACCCTTACCACCTGGGGGCTGCCCGTCAGAAAGTCCAGGATCCAGTTGCAGAGGGAGGTGTTTAGTCCTATGGTCCTTAGCTTAGTGATGAGCTTTGAGGGCACTATGGTGTTGAATGCTGAGCTGTAGTCAATGAATAGCATTCTCACATAGATGTTCCTTTTGTCCAGGTGGGAAAGGGCAGTGTGGAGTGCAATAGAGACTGCATCATCTGTGGATCTGTTGGGGCAATAGGCAAATTGGAGTGGGTCTAGGGTTTCTGGGATAATGGTGTTGATGTGAGACCAGCCTTTCAAAGCTCTTCATGGCTACAGACGTGAGTGCTATGGGTTGGTAGTCATTTAGGCAGGTTACCTTAGTGTTCTTGGGCACAGGCACTATGGTGGTCCGCTTAAAACATGTTGATATTACAGACTCGGACAGGGAGAGGTTGAAAATGTCAGTGAAGACACTTGCCAGTTGGTCAGCGCATGCTCGCAGTTCACGTCCTGGTAATCCGTCTGGCCCTGCGGCCTTGTGAATGTTGACCTGTTTAAAGGTCTTACTCACATCGGCTGCGAAGAGCGTGATCACACATTCTTCTGGAACAGCTGGTGCTCTCATGCATGTTTCAATGTTATTTGCCTCGAAGCGAGCATAGAAGTAGTTTAGCTCATTTGGTAGGCTTGTGTCACTGGGCAGCTCTCAGCTGTGCTTCCCTTTGTAGGCTGTAATGGTTTGCAACCATGCCACATCCGACAAGCATCAGACCCGGTGTAGTACGATTCGATCTTAGTCCTGTATTGACGCTTTTCCTGTTTGATGGTTCGTCGGAGGGCATAGCGGGATTTCTTATTAGCTTCCAGGTTAGAGTCCCGCTCCTTGAAATCGGCAGCTCTAGCCTTTAGCTCAGTGTGGATGTTGCCTGTAATCCATGGCTACTTCTCTCTAAGTAGATAGTGTGGTCTACATTTTATGATGAGATACTCTACCTCAGGCGAGCAATAGCTCAAGACTTCCTTAGATATTGTGTATCAGCTGTTATTTACAAAAATACATAGTCCGCCGCCCCTTGTCTTACCAGACGACGCTGTTCTATCCTGCCGCTACAGCGTATAACCAGCCAGATGTATGTTGGTAGTGTCGTTGTTCAGCCACGACTCTGTGAAGCATAAGATATTACCGTTTTGAATGTCCCGTAGGTAATTTAATCTTCCACATAGGTCATTGATTTTATTATCCAAAGATTGCATGTTTGCTAGCAGAATGGAAGGAAGTGGTGGTTTATTCAATCCCCAATGAATTCTCAGAAGGCACTCCGCCCTCTGGCCCCTTTTCTCCGCCTCCTTATCATGCAAATCACGGGGATCTGGGCCTGTTCCTGAGAAAGCAGTAAATAATTTGCGTCGGGCTCGTCACACAAAAATTATTCTGCCAGTCCGTGGTGATAAATCGCAGTCCTGATGTTCAGAAGTTCTTTTCGGTCATAAGAGACGGGAGTGGCAACATTATGTACAAAATAAGTCTTAAAAAAAGTTACAAACAACGCAAGTAAACAAACAAAATAACACAATCGGTTGGGGGCACGTAAAATGTCAGTCTTCCTTTCCGGCGCCAAGTCACCCCCGTAACAGTCCCCATAACAGTCTCCTGACATCACAGTAACATTGTTATTGAAAAGGGTTTTATGTTGAACTGTGGTGCTCCTAAACGTATGGAAGTGTATCTCTCCCCCAGCCCCAGACTAACAGTCTGTCTCTTGTTTCCAGTAATAATACACTGTGGGGTTCACTGGAGGAGCCAGATATCGTAGACACCAAGGAGTTTGAGGACCTGTTCTCCAAGGCCACTCTGCAGCCGAAGAAGAAGCCCCTTTCAGACAGCTATGAGAAGAAGGCCAAGACTAAGAAGGTTGGTTGAAATCTCATCCATTCTTTTCTCTCCCCCGTGCTACTGTTATTATATTGCCTTGGCTCGTGCTGTTTTTCCTCTCTTGGGAGGAGAATCTCAAGTGTCTTGGGTTTGGAAGGTGATGAGGGCTACTAGACTTTCCATGCAGGGACCCATACACTGTAGCTTTAAAGCTGTCACCAGAAACGATGACACACTCCATTTGAAATGGCACGTCGTATTTCTCAGACCTGTCATTTCCATTACACAAGGGCCCTAGTGGTACATTTGAATTAAGATTTCCTTTACTATAGTTTCGTCGTCAGTATTAGGAGTTATTGAGATTCGGTAGTCAGGAAGAAAATATTGACGTAATGCATTTTGTGAGGACGTTATTAATATGTTACTCCAGTAAGAGTATCTGCTGAATGAATACAATGGTGTCAGCAGATTATACCTTATTCTCCAACCCTAGACCACTTACCTCTGGAACATTCCATTAGGAGCTCTGCTGAGTTAGCCCAAGTAGAGCCACATAAACAAGTATCCTAGCATTACATGGAGTCTAATCTAGGAACAACACAAAGTTTTCCAGGAGTAAATCGATCCCCTCTCTTTTCTCGTCTTCCTCCTGACTGTCCAATTCATGGTGATTGGTGTAGGAAGCTCTTGTGCGACATCAAACTAGGCTATCAGGTGGCAGTGAGTTCACTTTTCCTCTCCTCTCCCTGGCCCTATGTATAGAATCACAGCTGGGTAGGATCCACCTTTAGCTTCTGCTTACACTTCACAATCAGCTGCAGACTAACCTGTCCTACTCCTTGATTTGGAATATTCTTTTGATTGTCCTTTTGACTAAGTTTAATAGTCATTTTCTTACGAAACCTGGTAATAGTTATTGGTTGAGAGAAATCATGAAAAAAAATTGGTCCTGTTCAGACTGGATGTCGATTTTTGGTACGGACCAAATCTAAAACAATCATAGACATCTACAGTGGGGCAAAAAAGTATTTAGTCAGCCACCAAAGACTGAATCTGCAATAGGTAAGCAGTTTGGTTTGAAGAAATCAACTGTGGGAGCAATTATTAGGAAATGGAAGACATACAAGACCACTGATCATCTCCCTCCATCTGGGGCTCCACGCAAGATCTCACCCCGTGGGGACAAAATTATCACAAGAACGGTGAGCAAAAATCCCAGAACCACATGGGGGGACCTAGTGAATGACCTGCAGAGAGCTGGGACCAAAGTAACAAAGCCTACCATCAGTAACACACTACGCCGCCAGGGACTCAAATCCTGCAGTGCCAGACGTATCCCCCTGCTTAAGCCAGTACATGTCCAGGCCCGTCTGAAGTTTGCTAGAGAGCATTTGGATGATCCAGAAGAAGATTGGGAGAATGTCATATGGTCAGATGAAACCAAAATATAACTTTTTGGTAAAAACTCAACTCGTCGTGTTTGGAGGACAAAGAAGGCTGAGTTGCATCCAAAGAACACCATACCTACTGTGAAGCATGGGGGTGGAAACATCATGCTTTGGGGCTGTTTTTCTGCAAAGGGACCAGGACGACTGATCCGTGTAAAGGAAAGAATGAATGGGGCCATGTATCGTGAGATTTTGAGTGAAAACCTCCTTCCATCAGCAAGGGCATTGAAGATGAAACGTGGCTGGGTCTTTCAGCATGAAAATGATCCCAAACACACCGCCCGGGCAACAAAGGAGTGGCTCCGTAAGAAGCATTTCAAGGTCCTGGAGTGGCCTAGCCAGTCTCCAGATCTCAACCCCATAGAAAATCTTAGGAGGGATTTGAAAGTCTGTGTTGCCCAGCAACATCCCCAAAACATCACTGCTCTAGAAGAGATCTGCATGGAGGAATGGGCCAAAATACCAGCAACAGTGTGTGAAAACCTTGTGAAGACTTACAGAAAACGTTTGACCTCTGTCATTGCCAACAAAGGGTATATAACAAAGTATTGAGATAAACTTTCGTTATTGACCAAATACTATTATTTTCCACCATAATTTGCAAATAAATTCATTAAAAATCCTACAATGTGATTTTCTTGATTTTTTTTCTCATTTTGTCTGTCATAGTTGAAGGGTACCTATGATGAAAATTACAGGCCTCTCTCATCTTTTTAAGTGGGAGAACTTGCACAATTGGTGGCTGACTAAATACTTTTTTGCCCCACTGTAAGTTTCACACATTTGGACAGCACAGTAAAGTACAATACAGCACAGTAGAGCACAGCAGAATACAGATTATTACAGTACAGTACACAGTACACTAAATAAAAGCAGTGTAGATGTCACGCCCTGACCATAGAGAGCCTTTTTATTCTCTATTTTTGTTAGGTCGGGTTGTGACTAGGGTGGGTAATCTAGGTTGTTTTATTTCTATGTTGGCCTGGTATGGTTCCCAAATAGAGGCAGCTGTTTATCGTTGTCTCTGATTGGGGATCACATTTAGGCAGCCATTTCCCCACTGTGTTTTGTGGGATCTTGTTTTTGTGTTGTTGCCTGTGAGCACTCCAGAATGTGACATTTTGTTTGTTCTTTAATGTTTTTGTGCGTTTCATTGAATAAACATGTGGAACCCATATCGCGCTGCGCTTTGGTCCGAGTATGCTTTACGACGATCGTGACAGTAGAGGTCAGTACAATACTATATAGTAGAGCACAGTACAGCACAGTAGAGCACAGTACAGCACATTAGAGCACAGTACAGTGGAGCACAGTACAGCACAGTACAGTACAGTATAATACAATAGAGTACAGTTAAGAAAAGTAAACAATAGTGTACCAGTGCTGTAGTAGGACTTTCATGAATTGTGACTCGACCTGGACTTTACCATTGGTGACTCGGACTCACCTTCTCGTGACTTGTATTTGCACTTGGACTGGATAGGCTACTATGATAAGCAGAATATTTGCAGCACTGGGTGTGCAGAGCAGCGAGGGTTCTGTTCTCTAGCAGTGGGAAGGACGTGCCACACCTGGCACACACAGTGATTGTGGGCAGGCAGGCTCCACTCTGGCTCCGCCTCCAGTCATAAGCTACGCATCGCGCAAGTGACTATCTTTCTTCTTCTTACCAGTCACCAGCCTACTATTTAGATTTGCCTGGTTAAGAAACATAAACTACTTACGAAATTGAAAACAATACTAGTATTGACTTTAATAGTAAAACAGTCTAGCTATTTGTCTCTCTCTCCCCTTGAGCATAGAAAAGTGGGCTGTGGTCTACTGAGTGGCATCACTACAGATCCGGGTTCGATCCCGGGCTGTGTCGCAGCCGGCCGTGAACGGGAGACCCACGAGGCCCAGCGTTGCCTGGGTTAGGGGAGGGTTTGGCTGGCTAGGATGTCCTTGTCCCATCACACTCCAGTGTAATGTTAAATGTCTTGTTTAATGTCTTGTTGGAGGTCGTAGAGGGCTTCTTTCTATCCATCCATGTCTGGTTCCTTGTTACCGGTAGCTCTAGGCTTTTACCCCATAGCTGATATTGCTTGTAATCCATAGTTTTTGGTTCAGATACGTTCTTATAGTCATTGTGGGGACGACATTACCTATGCAATTATTGATGAAGCCCATGACTGTTGTGGTATGAATCCCAGGACATATCCCAGTCTGTACTAGCAAAACAGTCTTATAGTCTTGCGTCTGCTTCATCCGACCACTTCTGTATTGAGTGCATCACTGGTACTTCCTGTTTGATCTTTTGTTGGTTAGATTTGCCGAATGGAGGACGAGGGAGGGCCTTGTATGTGTTTCTGTGGGTAGAATAAAAGTGGTCTAGAGTTTTAGCGCCCCTAGTGGCGCAGGAGACGTGTTGGTAGAAGTGAGGTAGGATGGTTTAACGTCTCCCCGCGTTAAAGTAACCGCCCACCAGAAACGCTGCCTCTGGGTGAGCCGGTTCTTGTTTGTTTATGGCCCCATACAGTTCGCTGAGTGCCAGATTGGTGTTGGCTTGAGAACTTTCTTGGTAGATAAAGGGTCTGCAGCTTACCATGAGGTATTCTATATCAGGTGAGCAAAAGCTCGAGATTTCCTTCACACTTGATGCAGAAAAACAGTTGTTATTTATGAAGAAAAAAAAATATTTTCGACTTCCACCCTAATCTACTGAACTGCACTGTACTGTACTTTACTCTACTGAATTAAACTCTACTGAATTAAACTTTACTGTCCTGTACCGTACCTTACTGTAGCTCTACTGTGTTCTGATGTACTAATCTGTGCTGTACTGTCCTGTGATGTTCAAACTTGTGAAACAGATTTGGTTCAAATTTGAACTTGTTTAGGGGCGGGGCTCTTGAAATGCTTGTTTTCACATTTACATTTTGGTCATTCAGCAGACGCTCTTATCCAACGTGACTTACAGTCAGTGCATTCAACTAAGGTAGATAAACAACAACATGTCACAGTCACAGCAACAACAACAAAAATCTGTAACTGTTACTGAAATGTTATTGTAGTTGAAGTGGTCTGTTGGTTTATTCTGTGGGTTGGACTACTTTGAACATCATCGCTGACAAGTTTTAAAGCTTTTGAAAAAGCTTACAAATGTGCATGTGACAGTGGGAGCAATAATGCATTCTGTTGCAGTCTTCAGTTGGCTCCTCTTTCCTATCTTAGGAGACTTGAAAAAGTATTATTGTGATATATTGCTTACTTCATTGATCATGTAAATATGCAGTTGAAATTTGGCCATAGAATCAATGACTGAAAAACATGTCTTTTCAACATCTGTAAATGACGTATTTTCAACGTCTGGAAAATACATATTTTTTACATCCTGAAAAGATGTATTTTCACCTTTCATTCAGCATGTGAAATGCACCTGATTTCAACATTCGAAAAGTACATATTTTTGACGTCCGGAAAATAAGTATTTTCGCCTTTCAATCAGCACCTAAAATGCACCTGACATCAACATCTGGAAAAGACATCCAAAAGATGCTTACTGGGAAAGCAGCTGAGTCAGATATCAACGTGAGCTAGGAGGCTGATTTAGGGGCCAGCCCTGCAGGCAGGGTCAGGGAGACAGGAGACAGTTGGCTGAGCTTGATCAAATATTGGGCCAGTTGATGGGTTCAGAGTGACCAGACTGGATGGAGAGCACTAGAGATGGACACACACACTCACCCACACTGAGATCTCTAGAGTGGACTGGAGCCTTGACAGATTGATCAGAATGTGTATGGATTGGGAAGGGGACAGTCTGGTACAATGGCTGATTTTATCTGCTTGGACGCCACACTTAGGGCCATGGGGGCAGTGGGAGCGCTGACACACATGGCTGGGGAAGTGCAGAGTTGCAGCATTGGACTTGACTACAGCATGGGCCCTGAGAATTGGCCTGAGCTGTGCAGACCCAATGGCACGTAACCCATTAGAAAGGGGGATACTTCTCCTTCGTGAAAACTACATAAACTAACATTTGATTTTGTCATTCTTATTTGAGATGGTAGATACAATATGTGGTATAGATATCTATTGTGATTTGAGCCATGGGTTACAATACTCAGCCCAGAGAGAGCAGCCTGGGTTACAAAACTCAGCCCAGAGAGAGCAGCCTGGGTTCAGCTATGATTACCAACTGTGGAAAAGGTTGGCTACAGCCCCTTGGCAGTCCAACACTTTTAGAAAGGTCAGCTAAACAAAAGTAACTTGTTTACTTCTTCATATTTTATCCCTAAAAGTTTATACTACCAACGTTCAAACTCTCTGAATCATCATTTGCTGATAGGTTCCCAGAACAACGGGCTCTGACTGGACAAAGGAGGAGGGAGGAAACTGGGATAGAGAGGAAAGTGGAGAGGACAGTGGAGATGGGGATGGAGAGGGAGGAGGAGAGGGGGGCTGGAGAGAGGAGGATGGAGGGAAAGAGGAGAGGGGAAAGGAGAGGGGGATGGAAAGGGAGGAGGATGGAGGGAAAGAGGAGAGGGGAAAGGAGAGGGGGATGGAAAGGAGAAGAGCAGACTGTCATCTAGCTAGCTAACAGACAGAGCCAGACTGGGCCTGCGGAGACACAGGGTCAATGAAGAGCTCTGTTTTGCCTTACTCTGCAATATCTGCCCCAGAGGTAATCTGACAAGCCAATAGTCCTGTCCTGGCCTCACCACCACACCGATATGACACAACACAGAGACAAGTCAGTTAATCTCTGCCCAGTAGTTATCTCTATCAATTTATGAAGAGCAGCTACACTGCACACATTATGGTTTTCAGTGCACTAAGCATGTTGGCTGTAGGGCACAATGGTGTATGTGATGACAGTACAGCTATACATGCCTATCGCACTTGTTACTTGTCTAGAAAGTGCTGCCAGATCAGCTAACGCCTGTGATCCCAGTCAGAGGGAAATTACTGGAATGTGTGTGTGCATTATGGAGATCAGTCACTTTACTCACCTCCCTTGTTAAGGACAGCTCCACACACAGGACCATCAGTGTTGGAGAAAAGGGGCTGGTGGAATGAGTACGTACAGGGCTAAACATGTGTATGTGACCAATAAAATTTGATTTGATTATCATGTGTCCAATACAAATGAAAGCTGCTGTTTAATCTGGATGCCTTTCCTTTCGCGCCACTGATTATCATATCAAAGCAGCAGAGATGACATGCAGGGGAATAAGCTCCCTTTCAGCCTCCACACTCCACGGCCGTCCAGGCTACTCTACACCAGACTGGGGGTAATTGTAGGCATGTGGCTCCACTCGGTTCCACACTGAGGAGAGGAGAGGACACCTGTGGGGGCGTTTAAAGTGGAGAGGAGAGGCTGCGCGTGTCGCTGCATTTTGGGTGTGATGATATGAGCTGCAGGAGCGATGTGGAGTGCTACAGAGATGAGATGAGGAAACCCAGCGAGCCACAGCGTGGGGGCTGTTTAGATTACACCCCGACAGGATTTACTGTGCCAGGACCGGCAGGCTGTCCCCCTCACCATACCCCCCCCCACCCCCACACACCCCCGCCCGCCGCCCCACGTGTACACCAGTAATACGGCCTGCGTAAACATTACACAGCAATTCCCACCACCCACACGAATCAAGCTCCTATCCAGTTTGTACACCATGGATTGCTGTAAAACAAACAGTGGCTTTAATTTGTTCAGACCCTACGTCTTTAGAGATGACTTATGGTCGTTCACACTGAGGTTTATTAAAAGCATATTTTGAGTGTTGAGTGTGACGTGGGAGAGTGGGTGTAAGATTAACACATGGAGAGTGCAGAATGTTGTGTGGAGATGTTGAGCGTTCATTGGAGGTGGTAATTTATGAGCTCTCTTGATCCATTTGTTATTGTAACGTATCTCCAGGGTGGGTGAACTCAGACATGGTTGGTTCGCAGTCACCCGTATAGCTGCCTGCCCCCTCAGCCATGGCTGTATAAACTATCAGCTCTCTGCTGAACCTGGTGCCCTCTCCCCAACACCAGCCACCTGCAACTTCTCAAACCACTGTCTTCCTTTTGTTATTTCAATCTTCATTTCAATGTCAAACCAATGTCTCCAGTCTATTTCAAGTGGGGTTTTTTTGGTCTGCTGGAAGGACTTCACCTTGGCTTGGATTGGTGGGTAGTTCTCCCAGTGTCCACTGGAGGTAGCTGTTATCTTTTGATACATACTTGTCATGGATTGCGAACAGAGAACTCTTAGCATCAGCAGGTTCCTTCCTTGCGTGTCTGAGAGTAAGCATCCAGGCTTGTTCCTCCAGATCAGTTGTCTTTTCTCATTAAGTTAACTGGTCGGGCTAATTGGTGCTTCTGGAGCCACAGCGAGTGGCCAGGGTTCCTGGAAGGCTTTTAGTGTGGCCCAACCAGTGCAGTTCATTAAAGGTGTTGGAAAAGCCTCTCACTCTGCCTGCTCCCCTCTCATGTCCCTGTACAGGAGATCCCCAGTGTGATATTAGTAATGGACGTGGAAGCAGCATGCACTCTTACCTTCTGTAACGCAATACTCACTTCTAAGGCTTCTGCTCCTTGGTTCCCACTGGATGGCCCAGTAGCTGAGATGCAGTAATAACGGCCAGTGTTACCTAATGAAGAAGGCTGAGACATTAAGTTTTAGAGCTGGGCTTTACCTTGCCAAAACTGTTTCTAGCTTTATGGGTAATTCAGTCATAAGTAATTGTGACCATGTGTAGGCACAAATAAAAATCCTGTGAATTTATAGTTTGTTATAAAAAAAACCTTGCCTGCTCTTCCACACTGAAAATATGTCCTTTTATGGTTCACTTTTTTACTTTCCTGTGACTTAATATTTTTGACTATATCATAGGGCTGTCACAATACCAGTATTGTGATGTTTGTTTTTATGGTAAAAGTGAAAACAAGAAGCAGACCAAACTCTGTGGTCCTTTAAAAACCTGATTTATGAAAAAGAATGTGTTATACAGCTAGGAAATGTGACTCTGGATGACAACATAAAGAAAAAGAAATCAATATCAATATCAATAACAATCATAAAGAAATCAAATCCGCTTTGTGTTTTGCTTCTTTGCCACGATACAAATGAGTATCGTGATACTGATATTGTCCCGGGCCCTACTATATAATTAATGCACTTTTACAGGGGAACTTCTCTGTACTCTGTGCTCTGTACTGTTAGGGATGCCATTTGATAAGGCATGCTGAAACCTGTGGATTTCTATCCTTACTCAATCCCTGCCTGTTATCATGGACCGTGAAGGATTATGACATTGTGTAGATGAGTCTGGCTTTAGGGTCAATCCAGACACTCCACAGAGATGTTAGTATGTTGTATGTTACTCTTCTTTAGAGCACTTCTTCTGTCCCCACCCAGAGTCAATCTATCTTCAAGTGGTCTGGCTCTGGGAAGTGACTAAGTGATACTTTCCTTTGGCCTCTCTGGGAAAAAGACAGTGGATGACTTACAGTGTGTACAGCATATCATATTATAATAAATCTTAATTGCATTTTTTTAAATGAACTGTTGGTCTGGATCTTTTCAACTGTATAAACGGTGCCACTTGAATCAAATGGATATGGTGATCAAATAAAGGATATATAATGCCAATATTATTATCGCTCTCCGATATAATCACTGTGATTAAGTTATGACGTTTACCGGTATGTCTCTCCTGCAGATTATCAAGCTGCTGGATGGGAAACGTTCCCAAGCAGTGGGCATCCTCATCTCAAGTCTGCACCTGGAAATGAAGGACATTCAGCAAGGTGAGAGCAAACATTTAATGGTCTGTGTTAAAACCAAGCTGTTTGGCAGCTTTTTTTACAGGAGGATATTGTACTATTTCTGAAAACCATTCATTTCCTGTCTGTTAAACAAGGCTGTTCTTTTTTCGATTAAACAGTAATAAACATCAGTTGCAATCCTATTTTCACTAGATTAGAAAAGACACTTGATAAATTGCAGATGCAAGTGGTTATTTTTAGTGAAGACATGTTGAAGCCTGGCGCAAATTGTTTCCTGCCTCTTGACAGGTCCTAATGTGTGACTAGTTCAACTTTTATAGATGAATTTGTGTTTCATGTGGAACATGGAAGATTTCCAAGTTTTCCAAACTAGTGCATAATGTTGTGAGTGAACAGCATTGGAATGACATTAGACATTTTTGCTGAGAATTCTGTTTCACCAGCTTCAATCCTTCCTACACTGGTAAAAATCACATCAATATTTTCCCTTTTGAGCTAAAGAGGAGTGGAGTATTTAGTTGTGTATGTGTATTGGACTATATGTGTTTATATATGTGAATGGTGCGGGGAAAATCTGACACAGCGGTTAGGCGTGCATAAATTGGATCCGTTGGCGACAGCCAGGGTAGAGGGCTGCATTTTCGCGGGATGACGGCAGGACCTGCGGTCTGACAGAGATCATTGTACAATCAGCATTTTTCATCCTGCGGTTGGGAGCGGTCGGTCAGACAGACAATTTTGGGATTCAAATATTTTTGTTGTCTTTCAGATTACAGTGCCTTGCGGAAGTATTCGGCCCCCTTGAACTTTGCGACCTTTTGCCACATTTCAGGCTTCAAACATAAAGATATAAAACTGTATTTTTTTGTGAAGAATCAACAACAAGTGGGACACAATCATGAAGTGGAACGACATTTATTGGATATTTCAAACTTTTTTAACAAATCAAAAACTGAAAAATTGGGCGTGCAAAATTATTCAGCCCCCTTAAGTTAATACTTTGTAGCGCCACCTTTTGCTGCGATTACAGCTGTAAGTCGCTTGAGGTATGTCTCTATCAGTTTTGCACATCGAGAGACTGACATTTTTTCCCATTCCTCCTTGCAAAACAGCTCGAGCTCAGTGAGGTTGGATGGAGAGCATTTGTGAACAGCAGTTTTCAGTTCTTTCCACAGATTCTCGATTGGATTCAGGTCTGGACTTTGACTTGGCCATTCTAACACCTGGATATGTTTATTTTTGAACCATTCCATTGTAGATTTTGCTTTATGTTTTGGATCATTGTCTTGTTGGAAGACAAATCTCCGTCCCAGTCTCAGGTCTTTTGCAGACTCCATCAGGTTTTCTTCCAGAATGGTCCTGTATTTGGCTCCATCCATCTTCCCATCAATTTTAACCATCTTCCCTGTCCCTGCTGAAGAAAAGCAGGCCCAAACCATGATTCTGCCACCACCATGTTTGACAGTGGGGATGGTGTGTTCAGCTGTGTTGCTTTTACGCCAAACATAACGTTTTGCATTGTTGCCAAAAAGTTCCATTTTGGTTTCATCTGACCAGAGCACCTTCTTCCACATGTTTGGTGTGTCTCCCAGGTGGCTTGTGGCACACTTTAAACAACACTTTTTATGGATATCTTTAAAAAATGGCTTTCTTCTTGCCACTCTTCCATAAAGGCCAGATTTGTGCAATATACGACTGATTGTTGTCCTATGGACAGAGTCTCCCACCTCAGCTGTAGATCTCTGCAGTTCATCCAGAGTGATCATGGGCCTCTTGGCTGCATCTCTGATCAGTCTTCTCCTTGTATGAGCTGAAAGTTTAGAGGGACGGCAGGTCTTGGTAGATTTGCAGTGGTCTGATACTCCTTCCATTTCAATATTATCGCTTGCACAGTGCTCCTTGGGATGTTTAAAGCTTGGGAAATCTTTTTGTATCCAAATCCGGTTTTAAACTTCTTCACAACAGTATCTCGGACCTGCCTGGCGTGTTCCTTGTTCTTCATGATGCTCTCTGCGCTTTTAACGGACCTCTGAGACTATCACAGTGCAGGTGCATTTATACGGAGACTTGATTACACACAGGTGGATTGTATTTATCATCATTAGTCATTTAGGTCAACATTGGATCATTCAGAGATCCTCACTGAACTTCTGGAGAGAGTTTGCTGCACTGAAAGTAAAGGGGCTGAATAATTTTGCACGCCCAATTTTTCAGTTTTTGATTTGTTAAAAAAGTTTGAAATATCCAATAAATGTCGTTCCACTTCATGATTGTGTCCCACTTGTTGTTGATTCTTCACAAAAAAATACAGTTTTATATGTTTATGTTTGAAGCCTGAAATGTGGCAAAAGGTTGCAAAGTTCAAGGGGGCCGAATACTTTCGCAAGGCACTGTATTTGGAAACGGTCATCTTTCTGCTTTATATGCGGAGCGGGAGAAGAAGAGGATGTCATCAATGTAGACGAAGACGAACCGATTCAACATGTCACGGAGAACATAATTTACCAGAGCTTGGAACACAGCAGGGGGCCTAATGGCATGACCAAATACTCGTAGTGGCCTCTGGCCGTGTTGAAGGCGGTCTTCCACTCATCTACCTCCCATATCCGCACCAGGTGGTAGGCGTTCCGTAGATCCAGCTTGGATAACACGGTGGCACCCTGGAGCGGCTCTAAGGCAGAGAAGATGAGTGGGAGCTGGTAGCGGTTCTTCACCGTTATGTCATTGATGCACGGGCGCAGGGTAGGGCTGAGGGATATGGCCAAAATCTCATATCCCGATATTGGTAATTTCAAATCCCAATAACGATACATATCACGATATATCACATTTTCTGTAAATTCAATTTATAAATAGTTTATATAAAATGACCACATGTAAAGGCCTATTTCTTATTACATTTTGAATTATACTCAACTAATAAAAGGTACTTACTTACTCATATTTGATTATTTCTCCTTTTATTTAGAACCTTTGTGCACATTTTCTATTAAGCATGTAACAAAATATAAAATATTACTGTAGAAAATCTTAAAAGGTAAATAGAAAACATTTCAAATATAGTTGCAAACAAAATAAATATAGGCCTGAAATATATATTATTTTGGGGGAGCTTGCCTGTTTTGCATGTTATTTTGGCAGTAATACGTGTCACATATCAATTTGCATTTGGTATCTTGGGTCGAGTGACCAACTCACGAAACCCTCGTTTCTCGACCGTGTAAATTGGGGCCATGTCTTTGCAAATGTAAGCTGTAATGGCAGCTGTTATCTCCTTCCATCTTGCAACGTCTGAGTCGGGGGTTTGTTTTGAGCACTCGACTGTACTTTTTTGGGTCTCATCCGTAGACTCGCTCTGTACTGTTTCACATGATTATTGCGTGGTAAAAGAGATTAGTGCTGTTTGAGCCTGCGGTATATTTTGCAGAGGACGGTTTTCTGGTCTGTGTCAGACTTTTCATACCCAAACCACGTCCATGTGACCAAAGTAGCCCCTCTTTTAGGTACGAGCCCCGTGTCTCCGTGCTCTGTGTCACGTTCACTCTCCTCCATGTTTGTTTGTGTTGCAAATTTCCTTCCACACAGCACGTGTGCGTCTTACAAAGCCTCGTCCAATTGACAAAAAATATTGCCGTAAGAGTGTGATTTGTGACACAACGAAATAAACGGTAGAGCATAAAATGAAATGATGGATGTTTTTTGATAGTCACACGATATATATTGTCATATCGCCCAGCCCTAGCAAAGGGTCTTGTCCTTCTTCTCTACAAAGAAGAACCCTGTGCAGGCGGGAGAGGATGAAGGATGTATAAATCCTGAAGCTTGGGGGTCCCCAACGTAGGTCTCCAACGTAGGTCTCCATAGCTCTGGTCTCCAGTCCTGACAGCGAGTACAGTCGTCCCCAGGGTGGAGTGGTGCTAGGGAGAAGGTCAATCCCGCAGTCATTTAGTCGGTTTGGTGGAAGCAAAGTGGCCCGGGCCTTGTTGAACACCTCCCAAATGTCCTGGTACTCCGCGGGAATGGCGGAGAGGTCCGGGGCACCTTCCGAGCCCCCAGGAATGGACTTCAGCCCATGATGGCACCAGTAGACCAGTTGATGAGGGGATTGTGTTGCTGGAGCCAGGAGAATCCCAAAACCACGGGAATCTGAGGAGACTTGGTGAGTAGAAATTGAAAAGTCTCCCTGTGATTCCCAGACACCTGTAGGTTGATGGGAGTGGTATAATGAGTGACCCGGCCTATAGAGCGGCCGTACAGTGCTCTAACATCCATTGGAATGGAAAGGGGCTGAGTGGGGATGTTCAGCTCGGAAGCCAGGGTAGCGTCCAAAAAGCTCCAGTCAATGAGGACCCGGAGAGATTTAGACTGGTTTCCCCACAGCAGATTGGCATGAAAAGGGGTGCGAACAAGGGAAGCAGAAAAGTTCTCCATATGTCCCATCAGAATACTCACTCCTATCAGTGAGACTGGTCCTTGAAAGGACAAGAGGACACAAAATGACCAAGAGTCCCGCAATACAGACAACTCTTTGCGTTGATCCTGTATTTCCGTTCCGCTGGCGACAGCCCAGCTCTGCCTAGTTGCATAGGCTTGGGAGGCGGTGACTCTCGGCGTGTTCGGCAACTCTTGGGGGAAGTCGGGAAGCCCCGGGTTCTCTCGGCAATGGGGCCATAGGGGACTTCTGGGATGACTCGGAGGCAAGGTGGAATCCCTGGACGTGTGAGCGAAATCAAATTTCCTCTCCCTCTGTCGTTACCGTAATCGCCCATCAGATGGTCAAATCTATGAGGGAATTGAGATCCGTAAATATCTCCCGAGCAGCAAGCTCGTCCTTGACCTCCTCCTAGACGCCCGTGCAGGAACATATCGAACAGAGCTTCCTGGTTCCAAGCACTCTCCGCTGCAACGTGCGGAAATCCACGGCATAGTCTGCCACACTGCAGGAGTCCTGCCCGAAGCTGGATTAGCATCCGGGCAGCTTCTCTCCCGGAGAACGGGGCATCAAAAACCTTCTTCACCCCTCCCACGAAAAACCTCCAGGCTAACGCATCTGGCCGGCTGTTGTTCCCATACAACAGTAGCCGAGGCGAGAGTTTTCGCGGACATCAGCGTGATGAGGTAGGCTATCTTGGAGCTATCCGAGGGGACGGCTGAAGCTCGAAGATGAGGGCAAACTGAGCTAGAAACACCTGACAGGCTCTCCATAGACCAGGCTCTCACCTGACCAGGCTCTCACCTGACCAGGCTCTCCATAGAAGCGTTCCGGGGGAGGTAAGCGGGGCTCCTGAGAATGTGGAGTGACCGATGAGACGGCACAGCTAACAGCTGAGTTACTGAGGGGCTGTGGGGTTACCACCGTGGTAGGTTGCCTCCCAGACAACCTGCAAAATTGCTCCAGCAAAATGTCCAACGCCCGATCATGGCGTTCAGCTAACATTTGGACCCCCTCCATAATGCCTTGAAGCAATTCCTCGTGCCTACCGATGGTGGCTCCTTGGGAGGCGATGGTGTTGCGCAGCTGGCCAGGATCTGCTGTGTCAGTCATGGCCAGTTCGTACTATCACGTTTCAGGTAAGACCCAGATGCAGACAACGTCGAAGTAACAACAGTTTATTAATCCAACAGGGGCAGGCAAAAGACAGGTCAAGAGCAGGCAGGGGTCAGTAATCCAGATAGGTTGGACAAAGGTACAGGACGGCAGGCAGGTTCAGGGTCAGGATAGACAGAGGTCAGTATTCCAGATAGGTGGGGCAAAGGTACAGGATGGCAGGCAGGGTCAAAGCAAGCAGAATGGTCAACACCGGGAAAACAGGAACAATCAAGAGAAAGGAGCAGAGGGAAAACATTGGTAGGCTTGATGAAACAAAACGAACTGGCAAAAGACAAACAGAGAACACAGGTATAAATACACAGGGGGTAATGGGGAAGATGGGTGACACCTGGAGGGGGGTGGAGACAATCACGAAGACAGGTGAGACAGATCAGGGTGTGACCCGCTCTCATCATTCTTGCTGCTTCAAGTTCAGTAGCCATACATGCGAGATCAGGTGCGCATATGGTCTCAATTAAATAGACTAGGCTATAGCCTATGAATGGGCAGAGAAGCACGGGGCAGTTATCTTTCCAAGGAAATGTAATTTCTAAAAATGATTATGCTACATTTTGCTACTTTCTCTAGAAATACATATTGATCACCCATATTTGTTTCCGTCTGAAAATAGTCCCACTCCTAAAAGGCAGGCTATAAAACGTTGCTCAAGATAAAGTGCAAATCTCTCCAACTCCGCTCTCTTCAAACAATGTCTAATCTATTGGCTGTCATAGCCCAGTAATACCGATAGCCTAATATAATGGGCCACGTGAGAATCTCTGGGTATTTTAACCTATTTCTGAGGTTATTTTAGCGCATTTTGATATTGCCTGTAGGGCTAAAAATTGCTGGGACCATGGCTGGCAAGTGATCTGCATCACATACCCTTAAAATAACATTGCAGGTCTGCGGTTAGGATCGGAACCAGTTCTTGCGGTAGCGGGTGGGAGTCCCAAGGAAATTCAGAGGTGTTGGCGGGGTATGAAAAGCGGTGGGAGGGGGATGAATAAATCCGTCCTGTGCATAACTCTAAGCTTGGGTGCGTTGGGTTGATACTGCGACTGGGAGTGGAGGGGTTGGCAGTCTTAGTGGCCTGGCGGATCTGTTCATTGTTGCCAGTGACGGTTTCCACCACCTAATGGGAGCGACACCCTGCTAATGATCTGAGGGTGTATAAATCCACCTTTGCAGTCGGCAGACACCACACCGCCACTATAAAATGGCAGCCCAATGCAAGCCAAGCAACACATTGGGTCAAGCTACTGTTTTTGGTTTTCATTTTTTTTGTTCTCTCTCCTCTTTTTGTCGGTGTCGAGGTAAAGAACCCCCAATAAAAGAGCCTGCTCTCTCCCAGCATGAGCCTGCTTCCTACAGCCTTAATGGGAGGTGTAGGTGAAATGGACAATTTGAATCTGACAATTCAGCAGAGTGGCCTAATAAGCACTTCTAAGGGCCCTGGTCCCTGGCCTCACCTGCTTGCCTGCTCTTTGTTGGCAAATTAAAAGGACATGGGACATGTAATGTAATTACATCCACTAGGGAGGGGGGAGACAAGGGAGGGGGGCTCTGGTTACCCAGTGCAGGGAGAGGGGAGAGAGGGGGCCAACGGAGGGCCTGAGACTGGCTGGGGGACCTCCTGGGCCACCGCAGTTCAAGGCAGAGGGGAGGTTCCCCCACACCTCACCACACACACCACACACCCTGAGCGATGAGTGAGAAGTGGAGGGAAAGGGAGTGAGGCTGCGACGGGGTTCCTTTGATCTCCCGGTGTGGAGAGGTATCCAGGCTCTGGCCCCCTTGGCTCAGAGCACTGTGCTGCACTGCGGCCCTCCTTTGGTGTGTGATTGACGGTTGCATGGCGGGCGTGCTGAGGCCTTGAGTAATCCACTCTAATAAGCGGTAGGAAATGGCCACCACCTCCAGCCTGCTCTGCAGCCTGCTGCTCTCCACTCTAATCCAGCCTCCAGGGCTGCTCTACTGCCCTAGCTGGTCGTAGGGGCTTGTGGAAGCTGTGGACGTCAGTGGAAGAATGCTTGGATTCTGGGACGCAGATCTTTTTCTTCGGATTTGGAGGCCTTGTGTGGAGATTGAAGGTGACATGTCATAATGAATCCAGGGTGTCGCTCTATACAGTACAGTCATGTGCTTCTGGCTTGACTTCACTGGTGGCTCTTTGCTAGTCATGTGACTCTGAGACATGACGCAGCTACAGTGGTGTGGAGAGGGGCTTGTTTCCACTCACACTGGGTCTGTTTTAGGCTGATCTGAGAGCAGGTGTCGCTCTGCAGTCTGCAACTGACAGCACACAGATCCATATCAGCTATGAGACAAGGAGCCATCCCTCCCAGTCTGCTCCCTCCTATGCTCTCTCCTTTACTCCCTGACCTGCACCCAGCCATAAAGCCGTGACTCGTCTCTCTGAGACACTGAGCAGAGCTCTCCCTCTCTTACTTTTTATCTCACACTCTTTCTCTTTTGCTGATAAGATACTTGCTTTCTCTTTTTCTCTCCCTCTCTCTCTCTCCCTCTCTCTCTCTCTCCCCCCTCCTCTATCTATGCAGCCCCCCTTTAGAGATCATTACTGGAGACTGTGGTGGTTCTGGCTACAGGTCCTGGGGTTAAACAGTTACAGGCTCTCTCCTGTGACCCGTGGCCTATAGGCTTAGTCCTCTGCATGTCGGCCTGAGAGGAGAGCCCCCGTGTGAGGTGGGCTCTGGGCACTGCTTTGCTGTGCTCTGACACCACAGCTGCCCTGTCCTGCCTGACCACACTCCCAGATACCCCACCACTCCCTGATACTCTCATTCACTCACTCCAAAATCAAAGTTGAGTTCAGGCACATGCTCATTCATCAGATGGACACACTTCCTCTATCTGACCCCCACATGCATGTGTGTTTGAACACACACACACCTCACTCCCCTTGGCTTCCATGGCAAACCGCACAGGAACCTTTCCCCAATAGAATCTTTCCCCCACAGGAACCACACCTGTTGGCATTCTCACAAACAATTGCAACATTGTTTCAATAATATATAGAACTTTTCTTGCAGCTCTGGTATATAATATAAAGCTTTTTTGAGGCCTTGCTCACAATTCAATCTGTGGCAGCACAATGACCAGACAATATACTGTATGTGAGGCTCTTGATCATATCTTTGATCATGACACTGGTATATTCTGTGTATTCTGTGATAAATAGCACAATATATTTCATCTGAGTATTTATTATAGTTAAAATAATCCATACATTATGCTTTTTTTTACTCAAAAACGAGTTGTATGAGCTCAGGTCAATGCAGCCTACTGGCCATAAATAGCAAATAGAAGTTCAAAACTTGTAATGTTCACAAGAACATAAGTTGATACAAAGATCTAACCCAACATTAGGTGATAATATATGTATTTTTATGGATTCATATTCAGCTATAATGGGGCTGTCATTTTGGACCAGGAACACAGAATTAATTAACATGAAACTAACACAACAAGAGGGTTAAGATGATCCGTGATGTGTATGTTAGCATCTGAAATATGCTAGTGTTTAGTTGCTATCCAATCCTTTTGTACATAGCATGTCTATGCATTTAACCTCTCTGACAAGTTGGGCTCCAAACCCAGGAAGCAATTGAGACAGCATGATTGCCCAACATATTTCATCTTTATAAGAGAATGCCTCTAATAAGTGAATGTACTGTTCCAGCTGTTTTGACTGTGGATAACTCTGTGGTGGACTTGGAGACCATCGAGGCTTTATATGAAAATGTGAGTATTCAGAAGTGTGTTGTAAAGTCATCCAACAGCATGAGAGAAATGTGAGATGCCAAACTCCTTTTTAAAGGTCCAATGCAGCTGTTTTTATCACAATATCAAATCAAGTTAAGTTAAGTTCCTTACTGTGATTGTTTTCAATTAAAATGGTCAAAAATAATTCTGCGATGACTGTCTGTGAGTGGTCTGAGTGGGGAGGGGAAAATCTGAAAATTAGATCTTATTGGCAGAGAGGTTTGAACTCTATTAACTAATTTACCACCAATAATTTCCTGTCGTCTTTTCAAAAAGCCCTTACACTAAAAGGGCATTATCATCATGTTCACCATTTCATACTATTATTCCAACTTCATAGTGTGGAAATATATATAAAACACAGGAAAATCACGTTTTTGACCACACTGGGCCATTAAGTATTTTTCTCCGCATGCTTTTGTTAAACTACACCAGTGCTCCATAACATCTGCTAGCCTACAGCTCATTTCTCAGTGATATCACACTCAACATTTGTCTATTGCTATTCTGTCTTGTTTTGCGTTGACTCTGTCTAAATCGTTCATTGTTACAGCTCTATTGTTGTCCTCTAACCTGTCCTGTTTGTGTGTGATCACAGAGGGCCACTAGTGACGAGCTGGAGAAGATCAAAAAACACTATGAAACATCCAAGGAGGATGAGGTGAAGCTACTGGACAAGCCTGAACAGTATGAGTACTTCTCCAGCACCCAAGGGTTCAGGGAGATGGGTAGTAGAACACTGGACCCTGACTTCTACTGCAGTCAGAGAACTACAACCTTATACACACAGAAAACCATCCCCTCCTGTGAATTCAACACGTCAACACAATTTCAGAGGCTACTTTGATTTTGGCTGAGAGTTTTTTTTTTTTTTTAAATGCATCATGTGGTTTCTAATGTGTACAGCCAGAGACAAACAGTTTGATTATGAAACACTTTGGTCTCTGGCAGCCTGAGGCTCACTCGTCATATCGAGTGGTTCTTTAGAGCCAAACCATTATAGGGAGATATTTAACATAAACATAACTTAGAAAAGGTGGCATCAATTTTGTGTTTATTTCTCTTTTAATAAGTAAATAAACCAAGCTCCTTATTGTTACTCAGACTGTAAATATTTGTTCCTGGTCTGTTTGCAACCTCCATGATCTGAAAGCTCCATAGCTGTCTGACTGACTCGAAACACGTGCATGTTTGCGTGTGTGTTGCATGTTTGTGTCTTACACAGTGTGTGTGTGTGTGTGTGTGTGTGTGTGTGTGTGTGTGTGTGTGAACGAGAGAGTTAGACGGCTGCTGGCTCTCAGGGAGGCGTCTCTCCCATGGGGGTTAAACGTAGCTGGCCTGTTAATGACTTGTCACTGTGGGGTTGAGGGCCATGTTTGAACAGAGCTGTCACTAGACTGTGAGTCATACCCACTCAGTGTCTGCCTCCATCAGCAGCCTGATCCCACAGGATATTACTGCTCTCCTCGGATATGTCCCTGTTTACATGAGTCGGCCTGATGCTCCCTTTGATCAATCAGCGCTCTGGCCCTCCTTCAGTTGACCCTGGACCTATCAAACTATCAGAGCAGGACGACTCATGACTATCAGCTGCTAGTTAAAAGCTATACTGACTCAGCCGTGTGTGTGTGGAAGCAGCGCAGCCAAGGATTAAAAATAGTTCTTCCTGTTGGACATTTAGTTTAATTTTGTCATAACACATTATTTCCTCTTGTGCAGGTTCTTGTATGAACTCTCCCAGATTCCAGACTTCTCTGGCCGGTCCCACTGCATCATATTCCAGTCTATCTTCCTCGACTCCATGTCCTCCATCCACCGCAAAGTAGAAATAGTCTCCACCGTGAGCAAAGTAAGACTGGACATGACTTCAATCTTGGTTTGTTATTGTATGAGCTTATAACATGCTGACCGTGTGTGTGTGTGTGTGTGTGTGTGTGTGTGTGTGTGTGTGTGTGTGTGTGTGTGTGTGTGTGTGTGTGTGTGTGTGTGTGTGTGTGTGTGTCAGGATCTGCTGGACTGTAGCAGTGTGAAGGATGTGATAGGGCTGGTCCTAGCCTTTGGGAACTACATGAACGGAGGCAACAGGACGCGAGGTCAAGCTGATGGCTTTGGCCTGGAGATCCTGCCCAAACTGAAGGACGTCAAGAGCAGGGTACACTCATCACTCATGAACACGTATTATACTGGTTTTATCTACAGTATACTTCCTGTCTGACCTTTGTATCTTTTAGGACAATCGTATCAGTCTGGTGGATTATGTGGTTGCATACTATCTGCGCAATTTCGACGAGGTACAATATTTATGAACACATTATCTACAATGGACTAAAAGCTAACGACTTCTGGATTTTCCTCATGTTTTATCATTTATGGGTTGTTTGTTGGTTTACAGCACGCAGGAACAGACAAGAGTGCATTCCCACTTCCTGAACCACAGGATTTCTTCCTGGCCGCTCAGGTCAAGTTTGAAGACCTCACAAAGGACATGAGGAAGCTGAAGAGAGACCTGACTGGTAAGATGTGTTATTTCACTCTTTTATAATCAACTCACAGAACACCACCAGGCATGCAGATAGGCATCCTGACCTATATGTAGTAGGATCCTTATTGTAGATTCTGTCTTCTCCCGTGTTTCAGGGTAGATTCAGGATCTCAGATGCTCTGAAGCACCTTTTCCTTAACAGGCATGACATCATCACTCCTGAATGTCCCCCAGCCCTGATCATGCTCTCTGCTCTTATGTGAGAACTGTCTTCATATTGGCCAAAGCAAGACTATCTCTCTGAAATGTTTACAGATGATACGAAAGCTGGGTGGAAATGCAGTAAACGGGCAACACTCTCATGAGAAACGTGTTCATGTGGCTGGTATCAAGGGCTCGGTGCTCGCCGGCATGGTCCACCCAGTTCGCCGGCATGGTCCACCCAGTTCGCCGGCATGGTCCACCCAGTTCGCCAGGCAGCTAGTCAGTAAACGAGCAACACTCTCATGAGAAACGTGTTCATGTGGCTGGTATCAGAGGCTCGGTGCTCGCCGGCATGGTCCGCCCAGTTTGCCAGGCAGCTAGTCAGTTAGTCAGGGACTCAGCCAGCCAGCCAGTCAGTCAGTGGTCCGCTGGGCCATCCGGGGGTTAAAGGCATGGTACCCCCAGCGCCCTGGTGTCTGTGATTATTTAAATCAACCAATAATATGGCATATGAAAGCAATTAGATATGCTCTCCACTCTCCCCTCCTTGTGCAGATTGCTGTTAAACCCTGATCCTCTCTGACCTTGGGGAAAAATACTAAGAGTCTACAAAAGAGCCCCAGACCCACCTCAAGCTGTCACTCATTTATTAGGAAAAATGGAAGACCTAAACACAATAAATGTAACATAAGGGCCCTCTTATTTGATCTCTACTGCAGGAAAAAAATGTTACAGTCTCACCCGGGAGTCCTCGGGGTATTGGCAGGGAGCAGTGAGCGTGAATTCTCAGTGTTTGGTGAGGTCCACCTATGACTCCCATTTTTATCCTCCCCATCAGCCTCCAGGAATAAATATTTATGCTGCACTATTATAAACCACCCTAAAGAAACCAAATGGTCTTAATTATATCAGATGACTTCCATTCACATCTTAATTGTGTCTAACACATTGTCGAGAGTGTACTGCTGAAAGGAGAGGAGATTAGCGGGGCTAGGGAGCCTCATGATGACTCCTGTTTTGCCCTCCTCTTTGATGCCTTGGTAAGGTTCAGGGATGTTCAAGCTATATATTTCTCTCTCCATATCGCTCTTCCCCAGAGTGAGGCTCTGCTAAGTAGCCAAGCAGATGTATGTCTGTGCGTGTCTGGTCCGAGACGATGCACGGGAGCAGGTCAGACTCCGTGGCCTGGCGGCTGCCCTCTCCTCCACTCCACCGTGCAGAAACATGATCCTCATTTGATCTGCCTTCCTGTTTGGGCAGGAGGTGATGACCTCTCTCTGGGTCTCTTTCTGGGGATGGGGGGGAGTGCTAGGATCCATCCATCCCTTCTCTCCTTCACAAGGAGCAATGCTACTGTAGACTAATACCTGCATGTTGCACTGTGTTTTCTCTAGTGTCTTCTGAGGCTTTCAGTTCAGTGTGTCCACAGAGGTGCCTGTCCCTTTATATGTGTCCACAGAGGTGCCTGTCCATTCCTATCAGTCCAGAGAGGTACCTGTCCCTTTCTTTGTGTTCACAGAGTTTCCTGCCCCATTCTATGTGTCCACAGAGGTGCATGTCCCTTTATATATGTCCACAAAGGTGCCTGTCCATTTCTATGTGTCCACAGAGGTGCCTGTCCCTTTGGGGGCTACAGTACATGTAGATGTTCCTGGAGAGTATCCTTAGTTCACCCAGTCCCAGGGATTTAGGTGGGGACAGAGTGGGACCTTTCCTCCCATCAGGGCTAGCGGAGGCCGCGGCCACGTAAAGCTCTCTTTAACTGCTGGGTAATTGGGGTGGACAGTGAGGCAGGGACGCTACTGAATGAAATAGTATCAAATAAAATAGAACAGTCAGAGCTCATTTGCTGCCCAGGGGAGTTTAGTGTTTCACAGAAGGCCTGTGAGGGGTTAGGCATTCATCACCATGGCAAATCAGACAGTGTCTTTACTTTAAATGCCCCTTAATGTCAGGTCGAGGCAAGGCCTTTACCCTGAAGCCTGTTTTACGACAGAGGCTCCGGTTGGAATTCCATGTGTGGAGTCGTTGGGGTAGAGTACCGCCACCTCTCCTCCCCACATAACAGTTAAATATAGGCTCCTCAGCTTGCTGAAAGAAAGGCGCAAGATGCAAGGAACATGCAGAGGGTAGAGAATACATGTTTTGTTTTAAAAGAAGTGGGTAGGTAATCTATAAAATTACTATATTTAGAATTGAAGTCTATCAAATAACATTGCCTGCATCATTTCTAATCCCCCTCCCACTGGTTGGAGCTCTTGGTGGAAAATATTACAATTCTATATACAGTACCAGTCAAAACTTTGGACACACCTACTCATTCCAGGGTTTACTTTTTTTGTACTATTTTCGACATTGTAGAATAATAGTGAAGACATTAAAACTATGAAATAACATGTAGTAACCAAAAACTGTTAAACAAATCAAAATATATTTTATATTTGAGATTCTTCAAAGTAGCCACCCTTTGCCTTGATGACCGCTTTGCACACTCTTTGCATTCTCTTAACCAGCTTCATGATAAGTGCTTTTCTAGCAGTCTTCAAGGAGTTCCCACATATACTGAGCACTTGTTGGCTGCATTTCCTTCAGTCTGCAGTCCAACTCTTCCCAAACCATCTCAATTGGTTTGAGGTTGGGTGATTGTGGAGGCCAGGTCATCTAATGCAGCACTCCATAACTCTCCTTCTTGGTCAGATAGCCCTTACACGGCCTGGAGGTGTGTTGGGTCATTGCCCTTTTGAAAAACATATGATAGTCTACCTAGGACATTGCAGTATTTTGTTTTTTATGTGTTATCTCTTACGTTATTAGCCCAGGAAATGTTTTGTGTTGTCACGCCCTGACCATAGAGAGCTATTGTTTCTCTATGGTGAAGTGGGTCAGGGCATGACTGGGGGTGATCTAGTTTATTTAGTTCTATGTGGTGTCCTAGTTCATTTTCGATGTTGGTGATTTGTATGATTCCCAATCAGAAGCAGCTGCTAATCGTTCTCTAATTGGGGATCATATTTAAGTAGCTGTTTTTCCCACCTGTGTTTATGGGATATTGTTTTGAGTTAGTGCACATAGCATCTCTGTAGTCACGATTCGTTGTTAGTTTATTGTTTATTTGTTTTTGTATTTGCTTAGTTTCACTTTCTAATATATAATGTGGAACTCAACATTCGCTGCGCCTTGGTCCGTTTCTAAAAACGATCGTGACATATGTTATTACATACAGTCTGGAATAACTTTTGGATGTAGCTTCCGAGTATATTACTCGCTAATGTTCAGTCTCTGGATAATAAAGTTGACAAGCTCAGGGCAAGGATTTCCTTCCAGTGAGACATCAGGGATTGTAACATACTCCGTTTCACAGAAACATGGCTCTTTCGAGATATACTGTATGAGTCCGTTCAGCCAGTTGGTTTCTCAGTTAATCGCGCAGACAGGAATAAATATCTCTCTGGGAAGAAGAAGGGTGGGGTGTATGTTTCATGATTAATTACTCATGATGTTGTGATAACATACAGGAACTCAAGTCCTTTTGTTCACCCGACCTGCAATACCTCACATACCTTCGGTCATAGGCACAGCCGTGTATATTCCCCTTCAAGCCGATACCACGACGGCCCTTGAAGAACTTCACTGGACTTTATGTAAACTGGAAACCACATATCTTGATGCCGCATTTATTGTAGGCCGGGATTTTAACAAAGACAATTTGAGGAAAACATTACCAATGTTTTATCAACACATTGACTGTAGTACTCACGCTGCTAAAACACTCAACCACTGCTACTCCAACTTCCAGGATGCTTACAAGGCCCTTCCCCACCCTCTCTTCGGCAAATCTGATCACGACTAGATTTTGCTCCCCCATTCCTATAGGAAGATACTGAAACAGGAAGTACCCGTGCTAAGGACTATTCAACGCTGGTCTGACCAATCGGAATCCACACTTCAAGATTGTTTTGGTCACGCGGACTGGGATTTGTTCCGGGTAGCCTCCGAGAACAACAAAGACGAATATACTGAGGCAGTGACTGAGTTAATCAGGAAGTGTATAGGGGATGTTGTACCCATTGTGACTATTAAAACTTACCCTATTCAGAAACCTTGGGTAGATGGCAGCATTCATGCAAAACTGAAAGTGCGAACCATCGCATTTAACCATGGCAAGGTGACTGGGAATATGGCTGAATACAAACAGTGTAGTTATTCCCTCCGTAAGGCAATCAAACAGGCAAAACGGCAGTTTAGAGACAAAGTGGAGTTGCAATTCAACGGCTCAGACACGAGACAATCACGGACTATAAAGGGAAAAGCAGCCACGTGGTGGACACCGACATCATGTTTCATGCTAAACACCTTCTTTGCCCATTTTGAGGATAACACAGTGCCACCAACACGGCCATCTACCAAGGACTGTGGGCTCTCCTTCTCCGTGGCTGACGTGAGTAAGACATTTAAGTGTGTTAACCCTCGCAAGGCTGCCAGCCCAGACGGCATCCCTAGCCTCGTCCTCAGAGCATGTGCAGAACGCTGGCTGGAGTGTTTATGGACATATTCTCCCTATCCTAGTCGGTTGTCCCCACATGCCTCAAGATGTCCACCATTGTTCCTGTACCCAAGAAAGAAAAGGTAACTGAACTAAATGACTATCGCCCATAGCACTCACTTCTGTCATCATGAAGTGCTTTGAGAGACTAGTAAAGGATAATTTCCCCTCTACCTTACCTGTCCTCCTAGACCCACTTCAATTTGCTTACCGCCCCAACAGACCCACAGATGATGCAATCGTCATCACACTGCACACTGTCCTATCCCATCTGGACAAGAGGAAAACCAATGTAAGAATGCTGTTCATTGACTATAGCTCAGCATTCAACACCATTGTACCCTTCAAGCTCATCATTAATCTTGAGTCCCTAGGTCTGAACCCCGTCCTGTGCAACTGGGTCCTGGACTTCCTGACGGGCTGCCCCCAGGTGGTGAAGGTAGGAACAACACCTCCACTTCGTTGATCCTCAACACTGGGGCCCCACAAGGATGCGTTCTGTACTCCCTGTTCACCCATGACTGTGTGGCCATGCACGCCTCCAACTCAATCATCAAGTTTGCAGACGACACAACAGTAGTAGGCCTGATTTCCAACAATGACGAGAAAGCCTAAAGGGAGGAGGTGAGGGCCCTGGGTGCCAGGAAAATAACCTCTCACCCAACATCAACAAAACAAAGGAGCTGATCGTGGACTTCAGGAAACAGCAGAGGGAGCACCCCCTATCCACGTCAACAGGACCGCACTGGAGAAGGTAGAAAGCTTCAAGTTCCTCGGCGTACACATCACTGACAAACTGAAATTACTTGGCACCTAAAACCCTCACAAACTTTTACAGATGCACAATAGAGAGCTTTCTGTCGGACTGTATCACCGCCTGGTACGGAAATTGCACCGCCCACAACCGCACTGTTGGAACTAGAAACACAAGCAATCTGGGTCCCCATGAGAAACAGTTTCATTTTAGCGCTTGATGTTTTGCGACTGCACTCGAAGAATCTGTCAAAGTTCTTGAAATTTTCCGGATTGACTGACCTTCATGTCTTAAAATAACGATGGACTCATTTCTCTTTGCTTATTTGAGCTGTTCTTGCCATAATATGGACTTGGTCTTTTACCAAAAAGGGCTATCTTCTGTATACAACCCCTACCTTGTCACAACACAACAAACTGTCTCAAATGCATTAAGAAGGAAAGAAATTCCAGGCCTCCCGAGTGGTGCAGTGGTCTTAGGCACTGCATCGCAGTGCTAGCTGTGCCACTAGAGAGTCTGTGTTCGAGTCCAGTGTCGTGTCTTTGGCAAACTGAAGACTGTTATTTTATCAAATCAATTCTCTGTAATTATTATTACGTGATTAACTAATCAGGTAAATATTAATTAACTAGGAACTCGGGGCACGAAGGAAAATATTCAGATTACAAAGTTATAATTTTCCTAATATAACGTTCAGATATTTTAATATCTGATCAATTAGTCTTCTAATTAATGAGTTATTCTTTACCTCGCGTTAGTCTCATTCCAAATGCTGTAAATTGTTGGTCATCTGCACAAATCCAGTCTTCACTATGAGTCATCCATACATCAATTGTCTCAATAATTTATTTATTAACTAACTAAATAATCACAGAAATGCACATACAAACAAACAAACAAACCAAGTAGATATTGTTACAAGGAAATGATAAGGGATGTGCCCTAGTGGGCTAAACCAGTATTAAGGCTTGGTGGAAAAAGGGAAGTGGGTAGACTTCGTAAGGTGGGAATTACGCAAATGAATCACTACACACTTGATAAGCATATTAATTGAAATGCTAATCCTTTGCACACTAAACATTTGTTTAACACTTTTTTGATTACTACATGATTCCATATGTGTTATTCATAGTGTTGATGTCTTCACTATTTTTTTTACAATGTAGAAAATAGAAAAATAAAGAAAAACCCTTGAATGAGTAGGTGTGTCCAAACTTTTGACAGGTACTGTATATATATTTTGTTATGTTACAGCCTTATTCTAAAATTGATTAAATACATTTTTTTCCTCAGCAGTCTACACACAATGCCCAATAATGACAAAGTGAAAACAGGTTTGTAGATATTTTTGCAAAGGTTTTAAAAATATAAAGGTGCTCAGGTGCATCCTGTTTCTGTTGATCATCACAACGTCATTGGAGTCTACCTGTGGTAAATTCAATTGATTGGACACGATTTGGAAAGGAACACACCAGTCTATATAAGTTCCCACAGTTGACAGTGCATTTCACAGCAAAACCAGGCCATGAGGTCGAAGGAATTGTCAGTAGAGCTCCGAGACAAGATTGTGTTGAAGCACAGTTCTGGGGAAGGGTACCAAAACATTTCTGCATCATTAACTGTCCCCAAGAACACAGTGGCTTCCACCATTCTTAAATGGAAGAAGTTTAGAACCACTAAGACTATTCCTAGAGTTGGCCGCCCTGCCAAACTGAGCAATCGGGGGAGAAGGGCCATGGTCAGGGAGGTGACCAAGTACATGATGGTCACTCTGACAGAGTTCTAGAGTTCCTCTGTGGAGATGGGAGAACCTTCAAGAAAAACAACCATCTCTGCAGCACTCCAGCAATTAGGCCTTTATGGTAGAGTGGCCAGACTGAAACCACTCCTCAGTAAAAGGTACTTGACAGCCCGATTGGAATTTGCCAAAGGTCACCTAAAGACTCTTAGACCATGAGAAACAAGATTCTCTGGTCTGACGAATCCAAGATTGAACTCTTTGGCCTGAATGCCAAGCGTCACGTCTGGAGGAAACCTGGCACCACCCCTATGGTGAAGCATGGTGGTGGCAGCATCACGCTGTGGGGATGAGGTAAAGTTGAATAGAGCAAAGTACAGAGAGATCCTTGATGACAACCTGCTCCAGAGCGCTCAGGACCTCACACTGGGGTGAAGGTTCACCTTGCAACAAGACAACAACCCTAAACACACAGCCAAGACAACACAGGAGTGGCTTCGGAACAAGTCTCTGAATGTCTTTGAGTGGCCTAGCCAGAGCCTGGACTTGAAGCCGATCGAACATCTCTGGAGAGACCTGAAAACCTGACAGATTTTGAGAGGATATGCAGAGAGGAATGGGAGAAACTTCCCAAATACAGGTGTGCCAAACTTGTAGCGTCATACCCAAGAAGACTCAAGGCTGTAATCGCTGCCAAATGTGATTCAACAAAGTACTGAGTAAAGGGTCTGAATAGTCATGTTAATGTGATATTTCCGATTTATATTTGTCGTACATTTGCAAACACTTCAAAAAACCTGTTTTTGCTTTGTTATTATGGGTTATTGTGTGTAGATTTATGAGGATTTAAAAAAAAATCAATTTTAGAATGAGGCTGTAATGTAACAAGTCAAGGCGTCTGAATACATTACGAATGCACTGTCTATATACATTTTGTATGATTTCCTCAAACTATGACCTCCCAAGCATTCCCTTACAGCAGAACAGAGCTCAGTGGTGCACTCTAGCTGACTCCCTGAACCTTGGAGAACTGTGTCTTACAACAAATATTAGTTTCCAGGACTGTGTGTACACAGTATGTCAGCATTGTGTTCTCAGACAGGCTCTGTAGGAGGTGGGCCAGGGTTGGATTCTGGATTTGTCCAGGCTGATAGAGATAGATTTATCTTAGGGGGAGGAGCGGTGTCTTACTGTACCTTTACAATAAGCCTCCTGGCTGGCCCCATGTAGCCTGGGTTATAGCAGGGCTCTTGCCTGGATGGGAGGGAGGTGGAAGCTGGGAGCCTGACAGTGCACTGGGATTGTATATAATTGTGGATTAGAGAGAGAATTGTGCTTTAGAGCTGATGGAAAATGATCCAGTGCCTGGCGTAGATAACACTGATCTGTCAGGCCAGATCACGGACAAGACTAACCTCTCTCTTCCTACGAGAAAATAGTTTCCAAAACATTCATGCTTGATGGGCAAAAACACTATGTCGTGTATGTATATCTGTAGGAGTTTTTTTAAATTGTCAGTAATGCTTAGAAATAAAGTGCACAGCAAAATCAACATGAATCTTTAATTGAAGTGAGTTTTAGCAGTAGAACATTGAGAACATAAACCTTTTTCTATATGGCAGTCAATTATGTAGAGCTCCATGATTATCCAAGACAGTTTGTGTGGACAATGTTTTGTTTTCCAAACATCCCAGGGTCTACAGAATAATGTGGCATTGTCTTGATGTCCTAACATTTCCCTGTAGCTTTGGGCAAGCCATTGGTTAATGTGGAGGAATTCATGGTTCATTTATTACATCAAAGTGACAAGCTTGACTAGCCGCGTTTGCCATGTCTCGGAGCAGAAGTCAGACTCTGTCTTTTCATGTTAGCCCCTTCCCCATATTACAGTACAGTAACATACCTTATATGATGCAATACTCTGGCATACCAGCTAGCCCAGTGTCCTTACAGACAGCATGTAGTGGGCGTGCTTCCTGTGTACAAACTCTGTAGACGTCATGTATCCATGCCTTACTACAGTATTAACAACAAGCAGTTTGTGTCTGGCGACCTTTGATTATATGGCCATCAAATCATCCTGCCATCATATCTGTCTTATATCACCTCTCTAAATCCAAATAAACCTGCATGGACATCACAGATGGTAAGGTTTTGAACTAGATCCCTCTACATGTATTTGGATACTGAGAATATGTGTGGGCATTTCATGTATTGCTTACAGTTCATGATGAGTAATTCTGTAAATTAAGATACATTTTATCTTGATTTACACATAGATATCAGTCACTTTCCACAATAATGCTGAATCCACTGTCTGTATGTGGGCTGACACTGGCTGGAAATGGTAGGGAGCTTCTGTCTGTCTCCCAGCATGCAGCATTGTGTCTGTGGTGGGAGACAGGTCCCCTGTGACCTGGTGACTGGACAGAAAGCCAGACAGGACAAACAACGCTGACGGTAGCAGTGCGGTCCGCTTCTGTCTGACCATGACGTGATAGTTTTTTCCTCTGAAAGAAGAGCCTCAAGTGAAGTCTCTTTCTTTATTTCTTTCTCTCTCTCTCTCTCTCTCTCTCTCTCTCTCTCTCTCTCTCTCTCTCTCTCTCTCTCTCTCTCTCTCTCTCTCTCTCTCTCTCTCCCTCTCTCTCTCTCCTCCCTCACCCTCTCTTTCCCCTTCTCTCCCCTCTCTATCTCTCTCTGCTGCTGTGCCCACAGGGAAACTGATATGGTTGTTTGGGCACAGAGAGCCCAGATGAACACTCACTGGCCAAATAGAGAACAGCATGGACATATTTACAGAGCAGGCAGAGCAGGCTTCAGTTGGCCTGTTACACTGTAATACTACTGCTACCCTGTAATAGTACTGTTACACTGTAATACTACTGTTAAACTGTAATACTACTGTTAAACTGTAATACTACTGTTAAACTGTAATACTATTGTTAAACTATAATACTATTGTTAAACGGTAATACACACTGTTAAACTGTAATACTACTGTTAAACTGTAATACTACTGTTAAGCGGTAATACACACTGTTCAACTGTAATACCTCTGTTAAACTATAATATTACTGTTAAACTGTAACACTACTGTTAAACTGTAATACTACTGTTACACTGTAATACTACTGTTAAACTGTAATACTTCTGTTAAGCGGTAATACTACTGTTACACTGTAATACTACTGTTAAACTATAATATTACTGTTAAACTGTAATACTACTGTTAAACTGTAATACTACTGTTAAACTGTAATACTACTGTTAAACGGTAATACTACTGTTACACTGTAATACTACTGTTAAACTGTAATACTACTGTTAAACAGTATATCCCCAGGTGACTTCTGCATTAGAAAGAGCTCACTCCCTCCTCCTCTGCCTCCTCCTCTTCCTTCTACTAACCCTCCGTGATTATGCATTGTCACTGAAAGACAATGTCCTAAACCAGAGGCCCACTGGGGTTTTATTTCAAGCAGCTGCTGATGTTATTTGGTCTTCCTTCTTGTGGCCTACGCTGTCTGGACCACATTTTGGAGGGGAGACGCCTCTGAATTGTAGTCTTGCTGTTTTGAACACCCTTTCCCACATGAGACAGGGGGATTTTAATGTGTGAGGGAGCTAATAGTTTTTTTAAATTAGGATCTTTTCAGTCGTGTTAGAGCTAGATCACCTGATCAGGTGTGTGTCATGGTTGTCCCTCTCAGCTGTGGATGATGTGATTGAAATAGTGTCTTTGCTTACTCAAGTAGTGTGCGGTAGTTCAAGTTGTCCCTCACCTTTCAAGAGCAACTTTTCCTCCGAACCTGGAAAAGGATAGTGGGTCACTGGGCATATTCACCTGTTCTTAATACATCCCTCTTGATTGTTGTGGAAACCAGTGAACCAGTCTTAGACTCTGACCAAACAGTGTTCCTGTTGTGTTGTTAAGACATTAAGCGATGCAGTAATAACCAACGCAAGGTATTTATTGCACAGCTTTATGACTTACAGCTTTGAGGAAGTTATTTTGGCAGGCGGCTCTGTATATATCATCCCATGTTGATTGTTAGGAGGAAATTAAATAGTTTGGCTCGCGCTCCGTCAAGTCATCGGCCGTTTCTTTTGAGCCCGTGTGAGCTAGGTGGTTTGGCAGGACAACAAAGGCCCATCCAGAGTGAACAACAAACAAGGCTTCCACATTCAGCCGTCACCCACATGTACAGTCCCACTGGGGAAAGCCAGAACAGGACAGGGCGATCTAGTGCCAGCATGTCAGCTCCCGAGTGGTGCAACGGTCTAAGGCACTGCATCTCAGTACTAGAGGAGTCACTACAGACCCTGGTTCAATCCCAGGCTTTATCACAACCGGCCGTGATCAGAAGTCCCATAGGGTGGCGCACAATTGGCCCCGGGTTAGGGGAGGGTTTGGCCGGGGTAGGCCATCAATGTAAAATAATAATTTGTTCTTGACTTGCCTGGTTAAATAAAGGTTAAATAAATCAAATAAAATTGTAATGTGGGGCCCCTTCGATTCGGGTCGAGAGCCAGACCAGATCCCCTGGGACAATGCGCCTGCCTTAGCGTTCTGAGAGCCTAGTCTGTATGAAAGGGTAAATACAAAACGGGTGAAAAACATGGCCCACCTTGCCTGGCGAGGGTTCAGTGTCCTCGCCGCCTGGATGTACTCCAGATTACGGTGGTCAGTCCAGTTGAGAAAAGGGTGTTTAGCCCCATCAAGCCAATGTCTCCACGCCTTCAAGGCCTTGACCACAGCCAACAGCTCCCGATCCCCCACATCATAGTTTTGCTCCGCCGGGCTGAGCTTCTTCGAGAAGATGGCACAGAGGCGGAGCTTCGGTGGCGTACCTGAGCTCTGAGAGAGCACCGCTCCTATCCCAGCCTCGGACGCGTCCGTCTCCACTATGAACGCCAAAGAGGGATCCGGATGGGCCAGCACGGGAGCCGAGGTAAACAGAGCCCTCAGGTGACTAAAAGCCCTGTCCGCCTCAGCTGACCACTGCAAGCGCACCGGGCCCCCCTTCAGCAGTGAGATAATGGAGCTGGCACCTGACCAAAACCCCGGATAAACCTCCGGTAGTAGTTGGCAAACCCTAAGAACCGCTGCACCTCCTTGACCGTGGTGGGAGTCGGCCTATTACGCACGGCTGCAATGCGGTCACTCTCCATCTCCACCTCTGACGTGGAAATGCGATACCCTAGGAAGGAGACAGACTGTTGGAAAACAGGCATTTCTCCTTGATGTACAGGTCATGCTCCAACAGGCGACCAAGCACTCTTCGCACCAGGGACACATGCTCCAGGGACACAGCACGTGTAGCGGAGTATATCAGAATGTCATCAAATATACACCACTAAACCCTGCCCGTGCAGGTCCCTCGTCTACAAAGACTTGGAAGACTAAGGGCACATTCATCAACCCATATGGCATGACGAGGTACTCATAGTGCCCAGAGGTGGTACTGAAAGCCGTCTTCCATTCGTCTCCCTCTCGGATTCGCGCCAGGTTGTAAACGCTCCTGAGATCTAGTTTGGTGGAGAAGCGCGCCCCGTGCATTGACTCTATCGCTGTAGCTATGAGCGGTAGCGGGTAGCTATACCTCACCGTGATCTGACTCAGACCCCGATAGTCAATACACGGACGCAGACCTCCCTCCTTCTTCTTCACAAAAAAGAAACTCGAGGAGGCGGGTGAAGTGGAGGACCGAATGTACCCCTGACACAGGGATTCGGAGACATATGTTTCCATAGCCTCTGTCTCCGCCTGTGAGAGGGGATACACGTGACTCCTGGGAAGTGCAGCATCTACCAGGAGGTCTATCGCACAATCGCCCCGTCGATGAGGTGGTAATTGAGTCGCCTTCTTTTTAGAGAAGGCAAGAGCCAAATCGGCATATTCGGTGGGAATGCGCACGGTTGAGACCAACGGAAACCCCTAAACACCTACCTGAGCACTCTCGCGACTACCCCGTGAGAGCCCTCTGTGGCCAAGAAACAGTGGGGATATGAAAAGCTAACCAGGGTAGGGCCAGCACCACGGGAAACGCAGGAGAGTCAATGAGGAAGAGACTAATTCTCTCTGTATGACCCCTCTGCTTCACCAGACCTCCCTAAGTATCCCTGAGCCTAATGGTCGACTATCTAAGGCGCGAACGGGGAAACGCACATCCACGGGAAAAATGGAGGTCCCTAGACTATGAGCTAACGCTCTATCAATGAAATTCCCAGCCGCGCCTGAATCTACGAGCGCCTTATGCTGGGAATACGGAGAAAACTCCGGAAAAGTGACAGACAAACATATGTGCAACAGAGGGCTCTGGGAGAGAATGGTGCCAGCTCACATGGGGTGACGCCAGAGCAACTTGCCTGCCGCCTCGATTCCCAGAGGAACCAACCTGGCACCGACCGGCAGTGTGACCTCTGCGGCCACAGATGGTGCACGAGCGGGAACCTCCTCTGGTCTCCCTGCGCACCGCCCCTCCCAGCTCCATAGGTATTGGAGAGGTGGTGCGGGAGGATGGAACCACCAGACCCTGATCTGGACGTCCACGAGTAGTCAGCAGGTTGTCCAGCCGGATAGACAGGTCCACCAACTGACCACTCCAGGGCTCTCCCGCTGAGGAACGAGACGAGGGCAGACACCCTCTCACGATCCGATGGAGCCGGGTGGACGGTGGCCAGATAAAGGTTTAATTGCAGTAAAAACCCCTGGAAGTTCGAAGCCCTCCCGTCATACTCCTGGGGCAAGGAGAGACGGATCCCACTGGGTTCAGGTGGGAAAGGAGCGCTCAAGAGAGACCCCGGTTGCGCTGATGGAGGCGCTGGAAGAACTCCCTGTCTCTCCCAGCGGTCCATTGTCTGGACAACGCCTGTCTCTCCCAGCGATCCATGGCAAGATGGTGAAGCATATCTGTATGCTCCTGGATGCACTCCTCCACCTCAATTGCCGGGGTATCCTCTCCTGCTGACTCCATAGTACGGTCTGTAATGTGGTGCGTGCTGGTGGCAGGGAAGTCAGGCACAGGAGAATGAACTTGGTAAAAACGGTGCTGTTTAATAAACATCGAAACCTTCGAAAACCAAAGTATACAAAATAACAAATAGAGGGTGCAAAAACCGTTGCACACCAGAATATACAATAAACACCTACATACAACAAACAATCTCAGACAAGGACATGAGGGGAAACAGAGGGTTAAATACACAACATGTAATTGATGGGATTGGAACCAGGTGTGTAGGAAGACAAGACAAAACCAATGGAAAATGGAAAATGGATCAATGATGGCTAGAAGGTCGGTGACGTCGACCGCCGAACACCGCCTGAACAAGGAGAGGGACCGACTTCGGCGGAAGTCGTGACAAAAATGTCCCATCTAGATAGTGGGCCATACACTCAATGTTTTGGGTGGCTGGCTCAGTACCTATGGCTACAACAGAGATGCCCCAGTATCTGTGGCTTCAACATATTATGTGTTATCTACCCTAATTTCTTCAGAGTAACAGATTGAACACCCTACTCCCATTCAAAAGTCTTTGGACAAAACTATATTTCCATAATTTGTCTATTGAATATGTTGATGAAGATTTATAATCAATTTCTTATTTTTTTCCCCCCAGAAAATGGTGTTAAAGCCCCTTTAAAGACTATTACTTGGCTTTACTGATAATGAAACATGATCTCTGTTTCCATTTTGAATGCAGACCAAGCTCATTTAAAGTGATTGCCAGTTCTCTTTAATAGCCATCTGGTTGGGATGTTTTGGAGGAGATTCACACACTTCTTTTCCCTCAAATGTTTCCCCTCGGCAGGCTTTGGTTAACTAACTTATGAAAGTGTTGGAAACGTGATACCCACTCTCACATGTCATTAATTAATGTGCTACATTTGCTGTTTGGGCACGCTAGTTATTGTTTTATACCTTAGCCCAATGATGAGGCTCTGACAATAAAAAAACAAATGCCAATTTCACACAGTACACCATAGGACACGGTCTACTCTTTCTCACACTTTCTCTCCTCCACCCACCCCAGGCCAAAGCTTTTTAAATCCATTCCTGCTGAGAAATGTCCAATATTGAACGTTTCCTGCCTTCTCTCTCTCCCCCAGCGTGTGAAAAGGATGTGCAGAAGGTGTGTGCTAACTCCTCCGAGGAGAACCTCCAGCCCTTCAAGGAGAAAATGGAGGCCTTCGTCTCGACCGGTGAGTAAAACAAACCAGAACCGAAGAGAGGAGGAGACAAGGCCCCGTGTGTTGACTACCAGGGGGTGCTATGTGTTGTTTTAGTAGATGTTGCTCCAGCAGACTCAGGGGGTTGAAAACATTGCGTGTCACCTAATACAGGCAGCCAGGCTGGGCAGCGAAGGCTGTTTGATCCCCAGTGAGAGAGATAATAAAGCCAGGGGCCAGAGAGGATACATTGGTTCTGGCCTGATTGGGTGTTTAGATGTGTTTACTCTCCCCTTGGCCTCCACAGGCCACTTCTTCTTTAACGATTGTAATGACAGCTCTTGGAAATTAGGATTCTTGAATGTTTGATATCACTCACTGCACCAGAGGCAAGCAGAGGCCTGTGTCAAGCAGAGGCCTGAGCCCATCCACTGGACTGAGTGATGAGACGACCTTCCCCCTCCTCCTCCCTCCAAATCATACTCTGTGACACACTCCCAAATTCTACCAGTAGATAGTGATGATACATTTACTCTCTCTGTCATGTCTCTAAGCCAGCCTGTCACTTCTCTGAATGGAGAATGAACCCACTGTTCTCCAGAGATGAAACATTCTCCACATAGACTATTTATTGCTGAGGAGAATGTCAAGTAAAGAAACCAACCTCAGAGAGAAACTAGAGAGGTCCTGTTTGCCTTCCTCCAAAACACTGAGAGGAACCATTAAAGCCCAAAGCTGTAATTTAGCTCTTCTATATATTTTTTGTGCCCTGTCAGGCGGTTAGTTGTGTGATGGTGGAGCCCAGGCCCAGCGTCAGTTAGAGGGGGCTGCCTTTCTGACAGCACAGGGACAAGAGTCTAAAGCCTAACCCTGCAGAGGGGATTACATTGCCCTTAACATGCTGCCTGTACTCATGATTGCTATAAAGCTGGCAGGACATCCCTGGCTGAGGCCTCGTAAAGGCTGGCTGTACTCAGTGGGACATTTTGGGGACCACCGTGGCAGCCAGGGACATACTACACTGAGACAGAGACACTCTGATCCCCTCCACCTCTCCCCCTCCACTAGGCATCTTCACCCCAGAGCCTTCCCTCCCGACAGCCCCCTCCAGTGCCCTGCAAAGCCAGTCAGTCAGCTAGTAAAGCTGCTTCCATAGAAAGCATAACGCTTATCTACTTCCATCATGCAGACATGGGCTCCTGTAAGGTTTCTGTGGTATGCAGCATGAGGAAGCACAGATGTCATAGTTTTCCAAAAGAGAAAGTGACATCCATCTCGGAGTGTTCCTCCGTTGGCCAACAGGTTCAAATGTGATTACTATTGATCATGGGAATGTGAAAGGGAGAGGAAAGGAGTTTACAGAGACGCGTTGTAATCCCTGATTTACTGGAAATGACTGTGTAAATATTCCCAGGAGTTATTGTTCACATAGCAGCAACACATCCGCTCCTAACATGCATTACAACGTGGCATGCAGACAGAGGGAGAGGTGCCTTGTCAGGCTTATACAGAGCAGGTACCAGGCTCGTGACACTAAAGCAACATAATGCATACAGAACCTCTTCCTCATTTGAATGAGTGCCAACTAGGATTCTGCATTTTGTCCCAAACAGTATGTAGTGGTGCTTTTGGCAATGTTCTCACAATATTGGACACAGTTCATTGGCTTTAAACGACCAAGCTATCATCACTCTCGCTGTGGGTAAACATCAACCAAACAGACTGCAACTCAAGCATCTTGGCAAGCCAACAACCACCTGCATGCAATTTTGCCACCTTCACCAATTTTACACAGGCAAGGCGAGGGCCTTCCCACATTTCTGCATACCACAAAGAGCAGGCTATTAACAAAACACTGCCTCAGGTCTATGGCCCTCTATAGGTCTGGTAGGGCATCGGAGTTGCTTAAAAGGAAGCCACCTCTCTCTCCCTTGCCAACATCTTCAACAACCTCTTATCTCTCCAAAGTACTAGTGAGAACAAAAGTGTCACAAGGCAATCTACGTTTTACTCCATTGAAGGGCAAAATACACAAATGACTTGCGCCAGACAGAGAATATTGGGAAACAATAGGGTCTTTCTATAAAATATGTAAATGAGTTGTCTCGCGGAGAGATTGCATCCACATGTTGGGAGGTAGAGAGTGAGAACTGGAGGCAGGGAAGTGTTTTCAGCATAGAGATGTTTCGAGTACTGTATTCATTGCGAACAAAGTCTGCCTTGGTATCCTTGTCTCCTAGTTACATATTGCAAACGGAAATGTATTATAGACTGTTTATTCCCTTTAACATTCCAGTGTGTCAAGCATGTAGTCTTGGTCAATATCACAGAATATTTGAAAGGTCTTTAAACCATTGTCGTTGCCACTGGCTACAAAATGGTATTGGTTTACAAAAAAACATCTTGAACATAAACTTTCCAGTGGGAAACTTATAATCCGTTCTTAATAAACAGAGCTCCTCCAGCAATTGCACTTACTTGTGAAGCAGCCAGGTTTCGTGTAAGAGATGTCCATTCCATTATTCATCTTATTCATCAATGTCGTCATTGGTATTGATGGACAGCTATAACCATAACCAAGCATGTGTAGGAAGGGAGCCAGTATGAATTATCTCATACGTACGGTATACTTTTTTAATGGAGGAGGGACTGTCTGTTTGTCATAGTGCACTCCGTGCTTGCTCCTGTGCGAGGCAGGGGAGCAGAGCAGCTCATGTGATCGTGTCTGTGGAGCGCTGACCCAGAACTGCCTGGGAGGCTGTGTGGAGGCTGTGGGGGCCGGCAGGCTGCTCCCTCTCAGCAGGGCCCACAGTTGAACCCCAACGCCCTAGGCCCTGCCTCGCAAACCTGCTTGTGATCTCACAACGCTCCTACAACGCTCCTACAATGCTCCTACAGCTCCATGTCATTGAGCCTTTGTCTTGTAAGGCATTACTCTGCCATTACCCATGACCACCTCTGCTTCCTTTCTGTATATACAGTACTGCTCCCCCTCTCATTATATATTTTTTGGTAGAATGCTGAAATGTTGAGTCCCTAACTTTCAGCAGCACTCAGTTAGCCTATTTATGCAATGCTTCAGCAGTTTGGGAGCAAGTATTTTCCCTTTCCTTCAGAACTGTTTATTAGCGTTGAAAGAATGTTTTGTTACTTTCTACAACAACAATGAGCCAAACCCACCTTTCTGTTCTCACTTTAATAGAAAGTCTTTGAATCCTTCAGGGACATTTTGAGTAGTGAATACACTCCATGACTAATTTAAAACAAATTTTCCCACTTGAATCTCTAGTTCTGTCATGTTTTATTTGTCTAGTGTTCTATGGGCTTTCATGTGTTGTTCAATAAGCTCTCTTTGTTGTCAATGAATCAGAACCCAGTTACTAATATTCAACTCTTCCAAATAACTATGTGTTGAGTGGAAAGTGTCAGTTTAACATGGCATGCCATGTAGTCCTTTAACGGCTGAGTTTCACTCTGTGAGGTGTTCTCCTTTATGTTTACTGCTGAGAGGTGTCTGGCCCAGGGAGATGTTCCTCCCTCTGGTCCCAATGCCCCAGGGCTGCGACAAGGACACTGCCCTGCAAAGGGTGCAGTCGGGCCCTAATTTAAGATGTCTGTCACTAAAGATCCCATTGCACACTGGTGTCCACCAGGCTAAGCTCACCACCCTTCCCCACCAGGCTAAGCTCACCACCCTTCCCCACCAGGCTAAGCTCACCACCCTTCCTCCCCAGGCTATTATGGTCATAATCATCTGGTTGGTCATATATGCACAATCCTGAGCTCTTCACTGTGTTGGCAAACAATGCTAATTATGTTGTCTTGGGCAGAGGCTTTGAAAACAAGTGTGCTTGTTTGTGCTATGGTAGTAGGAGGCCATGAGCTCCCTCTTGATAGGACAACAATGTGAAAACCAGCACAGTTTAACAAAGTTCAAAGATTAGGGCTGGCAAGGAGCAAGGTATATTTATCGTTTCCGAGAACAAGAGATTTATCGACACACACACACAAACTTTCACACATACACGTTGCAGCTCCTTTTGATGTTTGATTGAGTATGTATGGAAATGGCATACACACATCAAAACATTTTTATAGCACGAAGCTGTAGTCACTGATGCAGTAAAGATTGTGTGTTTTTTCCCAGAGAGGTTCCAGGTCCTTAACACAGCTTATGTATGTAGTTTCCTAGCACTTTGTTATCTGACTGCTTGGTAAACCAGTGGTTTGGAAAAGTGTGTCAGAGTTTTAAAGGCCTAATTTATTGTCCTTCTCAGCATGAGCGTCTCATAACTTTCTAGTTAGCCACTACTGGTTTCATGTTTACACAGGGAGCGGAGGAAGAGAAACTTCACACATCCTCTTTCTCTCTCTCTCTCTCTCTCTCTCTCTCTCTCTCTCTGTGGGCCGCTCTCTCTCAGAGCGCCGGCCGGCCTGGTGCCACCTCTACACAGAGCCGCACCAGAGAGGACCTCAGGCGCCAGCCTGAACCCCCCGCTGGGCCTAACGCCATTGGTCATGGCTCTCCCCCCTCCTCCCCAATCCCAGCCATGGCCACCCCTTCCCTTCATTAGGTTTACTTCAGACAATCAGCCTGCTTATGTAAAAAAAAAAAAGCAAAGCAAAAGGGGTGGTAGCAGCTTAAGCTCACCCTCTCCCAAAAGACCCCCAAACCTGCCTTTGAACAATTTTTGGGAGACTTCCCCCTCTTAAATCTTCAAGTGGGAAAGGTCCCCCATCATTGTAAAAAGGATGAATCTGGAAAATGCAATAAATCTGAGATCACAGGCACTCTCTGGCCCTAGATAAATTCTTGCACCTCGCCCTGGCCCGCCGCACACATCTGCCTTGCATTTAGACACTTTTACATGGCAGGAGTCCACAGGAGCCTCCAGTTCCCAAGCCTCATACACTCACTCCTCAGCCCTGCGCTGTGCTGTGCTGCCTGTGCCCCTGCTACGCACCTCTGCCCCTCTCCCCTCCTCAACACACAGTCCACACTTAGACCTCTCCTTACACCCCCACCTCACACTCCTCATCAACACACTAACACACAAACATCTCACCTCTTACAATTCACCACGGTGAAATCCATGGACACCTCTAGCACATGCTCCACCACCTTAGACATGTCATGCTAATGACCCTTCACCCTGACACTCCTCCTGGGAGAGGATAGATCTGTACCCACAGGACCCCCATCTGTACCAGCGGGACTGCATGGAGTGTCATTGATGTACCTCAGTTTACCTCCATTTGGAAATATCTATTCCCACTACTGTATGTACTGTGACCTCCAAGCCTCCCATACTGCCTCACACATAGGTATGTTTACTCCATGTGTATTCATCTAATCCATGCTGTTGTTTTGTCTTTTCCAGTTCAAAAGGACCACACTGCTGAGGACGACCAGCTCAAAGCTGCACAGAAAAGGTATGAATCGTCTCTGTCCGTTCTAATATAACACAACACAATTAACCTAGAGGTCATAGACCAAACAACGTGTCATATATGTATGACAGAGGAGCTCTGTATTTCCTGACCTAGCTGTTTGCATACCTCTGTAATACAGAAGGGAACTCAGCCAAGTATAATGGATGGTGGATGTCATGTAGCCATTCAGGTTCTTCTGTCATTTAGTACACTTTAGTCAGTTATCAGATGTTCTTATCTACATCAACTTACAGTAGTGAATGCATACATTTCCATACTTTTGTTTTGGTCTCCTGTGGGAATTGAACCCATAACTTTGGTGTTGCAAGTGCCATTCTCTACCAACTAAGCCACACAGGACCAGTACAATCTCCAGGTCATAACCTGGCACAATGTAAACTAGCCCCGAGATAGGGAAGGGCTGTCTGGAGGGAAGAGCTGTCTGGAGGGAAGGGCTGTCTGGAGGGCTGCCTATGGAGACAGACACAGACACTACGCTTACATGTTCACACACACTCACCAAACTCACATACACTGTGCCAATGCCGATAACCCGCCATGCTTACATACACACACTGTGCTCACTCCACTCTAGTTGTTATCAGGCCTTATCTTCCGTGTTTGGTACTGCAAACTCTAAGAGTCACTGTAAGAAGGCCCACCTTATTTATGGAGAAATGGTCAACTGGCAGACGTTTAACTAGTGTCAGAGAAAAAACATATCTGGAAAATGTCATATTGGAAAAACACACTAGAAAGAACAAACAAAGCAAATAGATTATTTTTCCTTGTTTAGATAGAGACCAGAATTGTTTGCTTTAAATCGTAACTCTCCAGATTCCAAAATAAATCATGAAAAGCACATGAAGGAGAAACCAAAGGATGCTTGACGCTGGAAAATGGAAACTATAAACTGTAAGATGTTGATTGCTTTGGACAATACTACAACTCAGCCAATGTTTCCAAACACCCCTGTTTCATGTTTCCATTTCAAGCCAAGAGAAGCACTCAGATTGGCAATGCATGGGTCTCTCCATCTCTCTCTCTCTGTGTCTCTCACTCCATCTCTCTCTCACTCCCTCTGCCTTCTTTCTCTGTCTCTCGCTTTCCTCTCTTCCTCTCTCTCTCTCTCCTTCTCCTGGTGGTATTATGATATCTCTCTATGTGACTGTGTGACTGACACCAGTGTAATGAAGGTCTTGAACTTGGGGATATTGATCAAAAGGGTCCCACGGCTGACAGCCCTTAGCCTTTAATGAAGTTTGCCTTTAATTTCATCCAAACAGTCCGGGGCTGCCTGCCGCTGGGGGGGGGGGGGGGCCCTCTCAGGTTCCCAGGGACGCACCTCATAAAAGTGACACGCTGGTGATGAATATGGGCGGTGGGCCGTGGTGTGGTGTGTGTGTGCGCTGTAGTGTGTGTGTACCGTTTGTTCTGTGGGGTGTGGGTGGGCCCCGGCCCTCACATCTGTCCTGGATGAGGCATCTACCTCACCGACACAGCCACACATTAGGGCCCCGTGTTAATAAGGCTCATAGACATCACATCATCACTGCCAGCTACTGAAACACAGGGTCAACCCCTTAAGGAACGGGAATTAATTTTTCTGTTATGGCCTGAAGCCAACCATCATCATAGGAAGGACCGGTTGCTATGACATGTCGGTTGTAGAGAAATTACATTAATTTTGTCAATTGATTGGCAAAATTACTTTATGGAAAGCTGACATGATACACAGTTTATGACAGTTTCAGAGATGTAATGTGAGTTTCTTGCTCAATATCCTGGGTACCCTATGCAGTGAGCAATGAGGTCCTTTCCTGAACATGCAATCCTAATTAGTTTCTTTTATGTTTCAGTTTCCCTGAGGTTTCCTGATACGTCCACAGTTAATGGACCATTAAGTTTCCCTCCCTCATCATGCTCAATTTCATATGAAACGACTGCAGCGTGTGTGCTGCTTACATACGTATGTGGTTAAAGGGTTGTTAGCTGGAGGGATATTTGAACTGTCACAACTTCTATTATACATTATCCATTGTCTATTAAAGATGTCTCGTCGCCGTTAAAGAAACACATTTTGTAACAGCTGACCACAGGAGTGTTTCCCTTTCTAATCTGTTGTATGGAATGTTATCTTAGCCGTCCAAATATCCATGTGATATTCCCTGTTGCCCAGGCTTTTATCCGTCAGTGAGGAATGCTGAACATAGGTACAGAAATAAACGGCCTCACAGCAGGTGCGTCATAGCCCTCCAGAAGTGCGTGGTAGGTGCTTGTATATATGTGTGTGTGTGTTGTGTCTTTGTGTGAGTGTGTGTGTGTGTGCGGGTTATCTTTGTGTGTGTGTGTGTGTGTGTGTGTGTGTGTGTGGTGTCTTTGTGTGTGTGTGTGTGTGTGTGTGTGTGTGGTGTCTGTGTGTGTGTGTGTGTGTGTGTGTGTGTGTGTGTGTGTGTGTGTGTGTGTGTGTGTGTGTGTGTGTGTGTGTGTGTGTGTGTGTGTGTGTGTGTGTGTGCGTGTGCGGCGTATGCGTGTGTGACAGAGAGAGTAAGGAAAAGAGCTAAGCTTACCACACTACAGACTGTGCGTGATTTGTGTGAGCTCTGACACCTGACCCAGGGTCAGGGAAGGAGCCAATACAAAAGGAGCCTAGTTAATCACGCTGGGCCGTGCTGGTCGGGTCTACAAAGGCCTACAGAATGGATGTCAATTTGGTATGTTCTGTTCCTCCTGGGTTCCGTTGGCCTGGCCTAGTCTGGTTGTGGAACGAGTCAAGACGAGGATGATCTACTGCACCATCTTCCCCAGCGCTGGAGCGTCGGAGGAGCACATGACGGATATCTGGGGAATGGGAAGCGGCTAGTATGTGGGAGCAGCCGTCTGCCGCGCACATTGCCCCATCCCCCAACACTCCCCTCCCAACATGTCTTACATTAGCGTCGCAACAGCCACCTACCATCTGGAAGTCAAAACCTCTGTGTCAATCTGGGAGCATCTCCTGAATCATTGTGCCTCTATATCAAGCGCTTGACAGGCTGGGCAAAAAAATGTTTTTTCAATGTTTAGGTTAGAGAAAGCCCCAGAGGAGCAGGCTGCTTTTTAAACCCGGTGAGCACTGCTGTGAGCCTTGTGGATAGTTTAGATGTGGTTACAATTGAATTAGTCTGAGGATCTGCCATACAAGGGCCGTAGATTCTCATCTCGTTAAGGCTGAGAATCTTGAATGAGAATCTTGAATATCTTCATGTCTCTACTATTACTGGATTTGATGTCTCAGATAGCAAGTTGGATGAACGTAATCAATGTGTGTGTACAATACAATACAACTTTATTAATCCCCAAGGGGCAATTCATTCACGTGTGTGTGTGTGTGTGGGGGGGGGGGGGGGGGGGGCGGGGTGACCCCTGGCACTGTTCCCCTCCAGGCTATAGAGGAGGTCAATGTGATAATGGAGCCTCCGCTACCGGCTGTCCCCTGTGACCCAGTGAGATGTTCTCTCACTGCCGTCTCTCTCTTCGCTCTCTCTTATTCCCTCTGTTTCTCCCACACAGCTTCCTGGACATGGTGAGCTACTTTGGGCTCAAGCCAAAGTCTGGGGAGAAGGAGGTGGCCCCCGGTTACGTCTTCATGCTCTGGTATGAGTTCTGCAGCGACTTTAAGAACACTTGGAAGCGGGAGAGTAAGAACATCTCCAAGGAGAGGTGAGTGGAAGAAACCATGTCTGCATCACCATTCGTTAGCACTCATATTAAATCACACAGCTAATGACGAAAGGGAAAGTTCTAGAGCTCTTTGCCAACTATCTTTTTCTAG